>NW_028281166.1:0-300000 GCF_059751285.1 Brachycentrus maculatus | reverse complement strand
TGAACACTATTTTAAGTCAAGTATTTGCTACAACTTTTCAAGAATTTGATTACAGTTATGATTAAGATTTGTCCTTATTTTTCAGTAATTTTGATAGGCCAACTGACTGAATTTCAATTTTCTTCATGGTTGGCTGTAGTTGTTTTCTTGATGTGTACACTTTGTTTTGACATGGTGTCACGTGTTTGGCTATATTTACATTGCATATAAGATTATATTAGCCTTATTTCATCTAAAAGAAATCATTAATATAAACAAACATCTCAATTTACTTCACTTTGTGACTTCGTTGCAGTGATGTAAGAGGCAGTATTTGTTTGTATATTCTGAAATATCTTTTGCATGGAATAAGGTTTAGTGGACTTTGCGCTAACACTGTAGATATTAATCATGAAAGGATATATTATATTATGACCTATAGTACAATAGTATGGATATAGGTGGATGGATAATGGATGAAATAATTCCTATTAAAGGTTGTCGATGATCACATTTATGACACAAAAGCAATCATGCAGGAAATGGTAGTGCTCAGAAATAATATGATTTATTGATAAACAATAAATGGATGTAAATTGATTCTCGGTTCGAGAAATTCTTGACTCGGTGCAAATTGAATGTTCCAAACATCCCGATGGATCGTTACGATTACAGAATGTGTTCAAAGGAGAGTCAAGCGATCAAATTAAAAAGCGAAGGAGTATGTAACATTGCGGGGCGACACATAAAACACCAACCATTCCATTAATATTGAAAGAAAATAAATTTGGGAGTAAACAGAACAATAGTTAGTAGTTAGTAGTCGAATGGCGCTGGAACAACATGGATCCCTTTCGATAATCCGCTATTTCTCTGCAACTCTTTGTGTCTAAGGTGAAAGTTGTAACGAGATTTTACTGCATTTTTACTATTGCGAATCATATACAAACACTCCTATTAACCTTTTAACAACCGATATAGTGGTGCCCGCCACGCTGGACTTTTTTCAGAAAAAATTGACGTGTATGCCAATGTTAAAAATTGTCATGGATAAAGGTATGTTACAGATATGCCTTAGTAAAGTGATTGATTTCATCGGCAATATCACCTCCCAGTGGACAATTGACATTACTTGGGAGGCATCAATAATTAAAAGTGCTTTGGGGTGTGATTTATATAATTTTGGGAGACACGCACACATAGGTGGGGTTTTATAGCAAAAGTTGACAGAGGGCTTAAATAAAGGTCCCAGGGAATAAATAGTGAATCGACATTGACTCCATCAAGAAGTGAGCTATGGAAAAATACAACGTTGCCTAGGTGCCAACGATCTCAAAAGGATTGAGAACCTCTGCCTAAGTGCGTTATTATTTTCCCAAGAGATGTCTCTGCATGTCGATTCTTAGTATGTCATAACTATTCCAAGAGATGTTTCTGAATGTTCCAATATTAACGCTGTTAAAAATACTCGACCTCGGTTCTTAATATGGGTATAAAGTCATACGTGTAAGTGTAGAAATATATTTAATGGGCGGCGTAGCGAGCACAAAAATAAGTAATCTGTCAACACGGTTTTGGCAGTTAAAAGGTTAAATAATGTTACAGATACAGGAAAATTAGACAGTACTGGAATGAAAAACCATTAAATTGTATTAATTACAAACCTGAGTTAGAATGTTGTTGATCTGAAAGTAACAAGTAGGAGATTTTAGTTTTCTGAGTGAACGAAACATTATATAAAGTTCAACTAAATATGAAGTTCCGAGACAAATATCATTGTTTAAAATATAATAAAAAGAATATTATCATTAATGTAATATTTTGGATGCAAAAGAGTTTTGAAAAATACCAATATATTTTTAAATAACTTAAATATTAAACAGTGTTTTGCATTTTTTAGGTCATATAATGAACCTATTATTCAGTAAAATGACTTAATCTATAAGGGAGTCTATAATACATTACTAAACAATAGGTTCTCGTAGTGATTGTAGGGTGAGACAGTATAACCTACAAATTACACACACATAATTTATTCATTGTATTTATATTTTTACATTGTATATTAGTAAGTTATTGAGATAACATCAATATATCATTTATAAAATTTTGATTATTACATATTTAGAATATTGTGGAGGTAACAGAAGTGAGGAAGGGTAACTATAGATAATTGTACACAAAATTATACACTATTGGTTTTCTTAAATTTATTATAT
The DNA here is from genome assembly GCF_059751285.1 of Brachycentrus maculatus. Classification (NCBI taxonomy): domain Eukaryota; kingdom Metazoa; phylum Arthropoda; class Insecta; order Trichoptera; family Brachycentridae; genus Brachycentrus; species Brachycentrus maculatus. The sequence goes on along the minus strand of NW_028281166.1, from coordinate 297,802 downwards.
TGTATACAAATGAGAAAACATGGCTTTTTCCAATTTAACCAACTGGTCAAATATAAAAGTGGAAATAGCTATGTAGTTGTTGTTTTATCCTCTAATATATTGTTTTTCTCTGTTGGTTGGGTGATTTTTTCTCTTAATATTTAATAATAACTTTCTCAGTACTGTCAACTGAAGCGAAAGATTCATTTTCTTACTTAATCAAATTATCACTACCTACAGTTTATAATACTAGTACTCCATGCAACTTTGGGTATGGGTTAGAAGAATAAGTTATACTTATGTTAGTCAAATAGCGAATTTATCAGCGTAACCAAGATCTTCTTTTAAACCCTGCCGCACCCAATGGTGCATAGGGCACTGCATTGTATCGATGCAGTGTTGTCTTAATCATTAACAACATGGAGGTAAGACGTCAAGCTGCGCTTCGGGTCCATCCAGTCAAGGGTAGTAGGAAATTAATATTAAAGAGAAAATATCACTAATTTTTAAATTGACTCCACCTGGGAATCGAATTCTGAACCTCTAGTATGATAGCCAAACGTGCTAACCACTACACTATAGAGGCAGACACCATGAGGAGGTTTATGTGAGGCGACAATGTCGGGTAAAACTAATATCTTTGAGTAGAATGTGGGCAGTCATCAGTAGCATATGTCACGTGTGTAACGGAACTGTTAGAAAGGATGTACCATATGTAAGAGCGAGTAGACACCGATATTTTTCTTGATTTATTACCTAAGTTTACTTAATATATACTGAATGTTCTAATCAGTTCAATTTGCACACGGGTTGGTACATTTAAATTAATATATGCTCTTCATGTATTAGTAGTTATCAAGGAAAACCCTAGAACTAGGTGACATTCATAATCTACGTAATATGTTAATAATTATATTTATCAGATAAAAGGTGTGAAATGGTGTAGGAAGAAATGAGTGATTTATTTAACCAACTATATTTCACAAAAAGAGTTGGAAATATAAATCACGATCCTAATGTGCTCACACGTATGGAAAGTGCTATATTATTTGTTTATATAAAATTGGACTTAAAAACACCGATTGTCACATTTATATTTTAAAGTTATATTATGTTTCGTTATTTTCATTATAGTATTATAAATAATACTATTACAATATATGAAAGCTTCATCATGGATTGAGAGTGTTGGAAACAAAGAAGCAAGAAAAAGGGTGAGAATATAAAGACGCTGTAAAGGAAAGAAAGTTTCAGTTCTTTGGCCATTTGATGGGAGAGAATAATGATAAAAAAAATTATTTACAATATATGTTTATATGTAATCACATTTTGAATAAATTTAAATTGTTTAGTATCTACCTGCTGTGTAAGGCGTTTTCCTTATTACCGTTTCACTACCCCAAAAATCAATAATTAACCTATTTTGAGAACTGGCCTATTTATGTTCTTGAGTGGTGGTGTGATGTCGCAGTATAAACATATATGTACTAACAGACATAATATTTCGCCGTCACTGAGAATATGCCGCATGCATTTGTAAAAACATTTGCATGTGTATAGGAGCAGCTATTGATTAGCGCGATCTATTAAGAATTATCAGGGAACATTGTCTACTAGATTTAGATAGTAACATTATTGATTGATTATGATAAATGTTTTCGACTTATGTATCATTTATTTATTAATACCGGTTATAACCCGCCCAATTTCATTAATGGATTCAAAGAATTGGTTCAAAGAACTTATAGAGTAAAAACAAGGTTATTGTTGACACTTTCCTCAGTTATTGGATTTCATATGTGAATATGATCTGATTTGGACGTTTTGAAGTTTTGTTTATGCCATAAAAATACTGCCAATATTATTTTAAATGTATGTTCCTGCTAGTAGAGTTAATGCAAGAACACCGTTTTGAGACTGAATTTATTTTTATTTACTTATTTTTACTTATAAGTGTTACATTACCCTATGTTTAAATTCTACTTTGTCAATTCGGCTGTCCAAACTCAAAACACAGTAAAGCCTAAGTAAAACCTATGTGAATTTAAAATACCTAATTATAGTTTGTGCTGTTTCATACATTTTTCCTATAACCGCCTGCATCAATAATATTTAACGTCATTGTAGCATTATTTTGGGTTACAATGCTATGCGTCTAGCAAGTGGGTACAGCACATTACATCAGCCTTGATGATGTAATGATTAGAAATATCAGATCGACAAGAAATATGGACGACACACGACATAATATCCCAGAATAATGCTGTCCACGTCTGGACGGTTATTAAAACCTAGGTAGCTTATTTTTATGATTAATTGCTGAATTTTAAGATGAATTTTTCTTAATTTTAAGTCCAAACTTCATAATTATAGTAACAAGACCCAGCATGCAAAATCTAACTAACTTTTATATTACGCCTACAGAAAATGATTTCCTTATTAAATTTAATACGTAATAATAATGCTATTATTAAATATAATCACATCTCTGATAACAAATTGACAAATCCATCAATCAATTAAAAAATATTTATATTATGAATCTAAAAACATCAATATGTAAAATAAAATGTTGGTATTATCGTCAATACTTGTATTAAATTACTGTTTATGACTAGAATTTAATGTTTTGAATATTGAAAGCATTAACTTTGTGGATCATATTGATATATTATTTCGAGAAATAAAAATACTTTGTGTTCTGATCCACTCACATTTTTATTAACCAACTAGTTTCGGCAACAACCTGTTGCCCTCTTCAGGGTTTCAGTAATAATAAAAATATCTTCAGTAATAAATGAAACCCTGAGGAGGGCAACAGGTTGTTGCCGAAACTAGTTGGTTAGTAAAAATGTGAGTGGATCAGAATACAAAGTATTTTTATTTCTCGAAATAATATACTATAATTTTAGGCTACATTTCGTATTTCCTAATATTTATTTTACATTAATACAACTTTTTATAATTTATTTTAACATTTCAATTATTTATTATAAAATATGTTTGTAAATGTTTATGTGCTATATTTTTACACTTTACAGAGCATTACAAATGTACAAATGAAGTTAATTTTATTATAAACGCTTGTTAGCATTTGTAAAAATATAGATTTTACGAATGTTGACAGATTGATCATCGCGGGGGTTATTGAAGTGATTGACATTTGTGATTTCTCATTGACGGAAAATGAAATGAATTTAGATGGAAGGCAATCCTTATGGCACCTTGAGATGAAAACATCACTTTGATATTTATCATTGATATTCATCAATGCATGATGTAAAGATGTAAATTTGTCTTATAGATTTTGTCGGTTACTTTGGATTATATAATGTATTATGATGTAAAGCAGATATCAAATTATCATTTAATTATTTAAAAATTTCTTGTGCCATTTTTTGGTGGACTGTATTTTATATTAAAACACGAACTGTATAGTTTTTTCCAATTAATTTATTTTACCTGTGATCAGGTTTCATTATTACTCACATCGTCAAACTGCTGTTTTATTAATTTCACATTAATGAATAGTTATTTTAAAAGCGCGGAATAATGCGAGTGATTAAAATATTTTTTTTATTTTATTTTCCATTTCTTACTTTTACGTAATAAAGATATGTGACTTATTGGTAGGGCATTTCGTCATATGATCTGGATGTTAATTTATTGTACAGAAATGATCCCAAATAACATTATTGCATACATCTTAAATTTGTAAAGTTTAAAGTGTAAACATTATAATTATAAAATGTTAAATGGAATGTTATTTCTGGAATTTTATGTCCGTTTAAAAAGTGATATTGCAAGTTAATTGTAGTTAGATTAGGTATTGGAAATGTGTGTTTAAGTTAAGGTTTCTTAAACCTAGTGAGGTTTCAGGTATTCAGTGAGATAATGTGAGGTAAGGTAGGTTAGGTAAACTGTCCGTAGATGTGGAGCTAGATATATTGACATGGGCTTTCCTTACTTTAAGTTATAGAGAAATGTAAGGTTAGGTTAATTGTAACGTATAAAGGAGGATTACCTCTATTTGTATAGAGGTAATCCTCCTTTATACGTTACAATTAACCTAACCTTACATTTCTCTATAACTTAAAGTAAGGAAAGCCCATGTCAATATATCTAGCTCCACATCTACGGACAGTTTACCTAACCTACCTTACCTCACATTATCTCACTGAATACCTGAAACCTCACTAGGTTTAAGAAACCTTAACTTAAACACACATTTCCAATACCTAATCTAACTACAATTAACTTGCAATATCACTTTTTAAACGGACATAAAATTCCAGAAATAACATTCCATTTAACATTTTATAATTATAAAATGAATTTAATTACTTGTGTAAGAACTTTGATAGGCAGGGTTAGGTTAGGTGAGTTTTGTAAAGTTAAGCGATGGAAGATAAGTTTGATATGGCCTGCAAATAAGGTCAGGTGGTGGATTCACATCGAGACCGCTCTCTTCTAGTTGGACTTCTTTTCTTTAGGTTAGTGTCGTGCATATGAGCACTTGCGACTGTGAACAACGTTATTTTAAGTATAATAGAAACTCTTCGCTACTGCGAGTCCGCACCCTATCAGTCAGCAAATGAACGCAATTTTATACAGAAACTTGTCGGGATAGGTTAGGTTAGGTTGTGTTAGGTCAGGTTAGGGTCGTGTTAGGTTAGGTCAGGTCAGGCAAGGAAGGCGAGGTCGGACAGTCTCCCTCGGGCAGGCAGGCCAGCGCCAGGCCCCAGGGAGGCTCGCGCTACAGGTAGGACTCGGAGAGCTCGTCCGACTGCACGGAGCGCGCGCGCGTGCCGCACGATTCCATCTCGGACACGAGCTCCGAGGTCATGGTGGCGTAGTCCGAGGTGAGCGTGGGCAGGTCGGGCGCTATGTGCAGCACGTTACCTTGCGTGATGGCGTGCTGCGTGGCCAGGATGGTGGTGGCGCCCGCTGCGCTCGACCCCGACCCCGCGCGACCGGACTCCTTCTCCGCTATCTTCTGCTTTAGAGTGCGAATTTTCTCCTCTTTCTGCAATTCCGAATAAAGAAGTCTAAAATAGTAAAAGCTGGTATTCTTCGTCGCATTGTATAGAGTAAAAACATGGATACTTAGGAAAATGATCGGAATAATTGGATGCGTTACTACGCATACCTTAGACTGAAGATCCTTCAGGAACCATCAGTAATTGGGACTCTTCACAAAATGCACAAAAATACTTTTGATTATTTTTGATTATTTTCTAGAGAAAAGTGTAACTTACAGATGAAATGAGCTGTTGCAATTGATCATTCTCTGCCAGCAGTTTGTGGTACCTCTCCTCGTCCTCTCGCGACTGCCCCGCGTCTGGGTTGTATTTGGACTCTGCTCGGTCCTTTGGATGACGAATGACCTCTATCACCTATATAAATCACGGGTATTATGATTGTATCAGTAGCTTCTCGTGACAATGTGACCATAAAACTATTACGAGTTGGTAAAAAAGGTCTTATTTAAGGACAGAACGGGTTTTATAATGTGTATGGTATTCAATTTTCCGGATTTATGTTTATTTCCTGATTTTTTCGTTTAAGTTTTAAAATTTTACCCACTTTTATCAGTAAAATTTAAAGGTATTTTTTTTTGTTTTGCAGTTGACGATTGGTTATTTTAAGACCCATTTCCCATTTTAATATAATGGATTGACATTAAACAATTAAACATGGAAAATAACAATTAAAGATTCCAATTAAATTGCGTTGTCTATCTAAATGAAAACTGCAAAAAGTATTTAGATAAAGAAACTCATAGATTCTATACAATGAGATTATCTTTTTAGAAACATATGTTTTTCCCCAATTAATAGGAAAATGACCGAAGCTGTTACAAAATTATTTAAAAACGTAAAAATGTTAATAAGCACTATGTAATTCACACATTGGGTCCTTGTAGCGAGTAGCATCACAAGGCATGTTACGCTTTAACTACAGGATATACGTAAACGAGATATGTTCTGTTGGAGCCAAAATATAAATCCAACATTAGTTGACACATAATTGTCTTGTACTAAAAAAGTAAAATGAATATAATTTGTTTAAAGATAAATGATCTCACTTTGGGCACAAATATAAGCGCCATGCTGAGGAAGCAGCAGAAGACGACGGCGAGCGACACAAAGGCGAAGCTGGCGTCCTGCTGGCTCGCCACCACCAGCGACACGGGCGCCGTGATGAGGCACAGCACCACCACGTTGTAGATGGACATGCCGACGTAACGGCTGTCGTTGATCTGCCGCAGCTTCACGGAGCGCGTCTCGTACGCCAGGAACAGCCCGAACACCAGCACCAGGCCTTTGTAGCCGTACATCACGCCTGCAATCCAAAGGGTAACTTCATGAGTTGTTGTACATCCTATCTTAAAAAAATGGAAATATTGTAAGCAATTATGTTATAACTGCTCAGTTGACAGTCCGGCTTCCCTTGAGGAGTTATACATGGTTTCTTCCGAGTAATGAGCAAATGCTGACTAGTTCTTTATTGGCCCACACTAGATTATCCCTCCTGTTCCCAACAAAGATTAAAGTAAAACTTATTTGTTTAGTTAGAAGAAACAAAAATTCACTTAACGATCTATAAACCTTGTACATAATAAACCAGTTAAAGAATAAATTAAACTCTATGTAAAAATAAAATCAACCCAGACGATAACGCTGAAATAGATATCTGCTCAGATATCTATTTCAGCGTTCATAATCTGGGTTGATTTTTTTAGATGGGAGTTGATTGAAGTTTATTATTTACATTGCTTATAATGTATAAAGTTTATAGATCATTATGTGGATTTTTGTTTCTTCTAACTAAAAAAAGTTTTATTTTACATCATCTGTGTTAGGAACAGGAGGGATAATCTATTGTGGGCTAGTCAGGAACTTGTCAGCAGTTGCCCATTGCTGGGAAAAAACCATTGAATGTCGTCAATAGACCTTCCGTTTCACTAGAAGAGGGTTCGGTATTTTGTGTCCCTAGCTTGGTTTATGGTATCAATGTATCTTTTTCTATTTTTATCATATATGATACCACCTCTCAAGAGAGTTCCTTATAAACTATCACGGACCCGATGTCGGATAGCATTCGGATTAATGTGACTATACTTAGTTACGTATGATCTGATCTTTAGAATACAAAAAAAAACGTATCCATTCACTTCAGAGAGTCTTCTTTGCTAGGACAGTAGGACAATGAAATGTGGTATCGTTCATGATAAAAATAGTAAAGGTCATTGGTACCATAAACCAAACTAGGACACAAAATGCCGAACTCTTCTAGTGGAACGGAAGGCCCGTTGACAATAGTCAACAATTTTCTCCCAGCAATGAGTAAATGCTGAGAAGTTCCTAATTGGCTCACACTAATTTAGCCTTCCTGTTCCCAACACAGATTAAAATAAAACACATTTTTAGCTAGGAGAAATAAAAATCCACTAATGTATCTATAAACCTTGTACACAATAAGCAAGGAAAATAATAAATGGAACTCCCATCTAATAAAAAGGATTATATCGTAATTTTGACTCAATGATGCATATTATAATGTTTTCAACGTTCCATAAACTAGAAAAAAAACAATAAGTAGTTAAAAATGTCATATATGTAGTTTTAAAGTAATTTCATCTTTAAGTTTAATAGCGGGTATTTTATTCAGGCTTAAAGCTTTAAATAAGAGGGATTATTCAAACGGGGATTTCAGAATTGACGTTTTTTGCCAGTATAAGTTCACAAATCCCAGATTGTGGTAGCACTCACCCAACCATATGGTGTTGTGCTCGCTCTCGCAGTGCTCCAGCTCGGGGCGGATCTTGCTGTCGTCCAGCGCCGAGGGAGGGTCCTCCAGGGGGAACTGCTCCACGCGCCGGCGCAGCGGGTCCCGCAGCTGCCAGGACAGCAGGATCACCGCATCCACCAGCAGCAGACCAGACACCATCGTGTACAACTTCCACGGCTCCACTTTTTTCTGCAAAATCGACAAGTTATACTTGATGCACTGATTATTAAACCACAGATTTTAGATCACTTAATGAAGTTTAAGTTTTAATCGTCGGTAAAGTACTGCTTGAGTAGCTATGTCAGCTACTCTAAACTTATTTATTGTAAATGTAGACAGTTGGTAGAATTCCATATTGAATTGTTGAGTAGAATACGAAACGAGTCACATATTAACTCACTCCTTTCAAGAACGTCATCAATAAAAAATCATCAATTTTCAGTTGTGCATGTTTTCGGAATGCCTAGAAAAGGTACTATATCCCAGGAAAAGAGGCATATTTTTAACATAATATTTACCCGCTACAGGGCAAAAAGTGTTGTTTTTGCATTTTGAAGAAATGGTATTGTTTAATTATTTTTTTAAATATACTGAATATTTTTTAAATGGAGAAAAGACCTTCAAGTTTTACCTAAAAAGATCTGTTGCACAGTAAAAAGTTCAATAAGTGGCTCGATATTTATTTTTAATACATTGTATTATATTTTGAAACTTTAAAAACGTTCTCCTGAATAATCAAGTTTTTTGATTAATGACGTTCTTGAAAGGAGTGAGCAATTTACATAAATAAATGTAGAATTGAATCCAAACCTTGTTTTATTTTGGATATACTACCCAACAATTCAATATGGAATTCTACCAACTGTCTGCAGTTACAATAAATAAGTTAAAAGTAGCTGACATAGCTACTCAAGCAGTACTTTACCGACGATTAAAACTTAAACTTCATAAAGTGATCCAAAATCAGTGCATCAAGTTATACTTTAATCGTTCTTCAGAATTTACTTTATTTATAAGTGCATAATTATTTACAAGTCACTTTGAATAGTCTCAAATATAAAGAAACGTGCTCTCGTTGCAACACAAATCATCCTTCAACTCTATCACTCTATCTTTTCCATAACATAGAAGTACCTTCTTCTAACTCTTTCTCACCTAATGCTGCATACGGCACTGCATCGTATTGACGTAGTGTTATCTTGATATTTACTTAGATGAAGGCAAGGATATCACTTTTGCGATTCAGGGACCAGTCCAGGGTAATATTAAATAAATATTTGAGTAAAAAATCACTTATATTTATTTTTAACCCCCCCCTGGGAATCGAATCCGGTACCTCCAGCATGGTAGCTAAACACAGTAACTACTACACCATGGTGGCGGATCAACTTTACACCCTCTGAATAAACACATAAGATTACAGATTTTCTTTAAATACATACAAAATAATACAGAAATAGTAAAAAATTGTCTTTACTATATAGCCAACATAAAATTCTTCTTCTTCTTCTTCTTCTTCTTGGTGTATTTAAGAGGGATAAGCCTCCTGCGATGTCGATTCTCAGCTGTCGATCCATCTCTTTGGTAGTCTGCCCGGGAGTCGTCTACCATAGGTTGGCCATACCGTGGGATGTGGGGGAGTCTGGATAGTTCCATTATTTTTTTATCCGATGGACAGTATATGTATGATGTAAATGAAGATTAGTCATGCGAAGATTGATATGGGTAAATATTAAGCATGTTTATTGAGTCACCTTGGGGTCGACTTTGGCCTTGGTGGTGAAGCGGTGCACGCGCCAGACCTTGGAGAACATGGCCCCGTAGGCGAGCGTGAAGCCGAGGCTGAGCAGCCACACGCGCGCCTGGCACACGGCCGGGAAGCCCTCCGGCGCCACGAAGCGCCCGTCCGCGCCCAGCGCCACCAGCCCCGCCAGCGACATGGCGCACCCCACCAGCATGATGGTGTTGCACACCGGGTGCGACGATTGAATCACCCTGCAAGAGGAACAAATTGAATAGTACAAGTCAGAAACTAAAAGTGGTTCGCAAGGGGTGAACGCACGCACTCTTTATCAGGAGATAAAAGTGTTCTTAAAAAAAGTGATAAAAGATTCTGAAGAATCTTAAATCCTCCTAAAGGAAAGAGGAGCAATAAGTATGTTCTTGTTAACAAATCCAGTATGTATTTGTTAACAAGGACATATATTTTACAAAAATGGCGTAAAAATAAATTAATGGTTATAAAAGTTTGTAAATATAACTACAATAATTTATGTAAATAAAAGATGGAAGTCTAACCTAACCTAACCAAAATACCATTACAATTTCAAAAGAGGAGATTCATCAATGGAAATTCGATCAACAGAGGAGAGTTAGAAGAGAAGGAGTGCAGATACATTGGATACTGCTTATTGAAGTATTCATCGTTGTTCCTTTTAGGTATGCTCAGCATCACAAATTTAAGGCGCAGATGGAACATTGACTTGCTTTTGATGGTCTTCAAGCTTCTTTTAGAGTTGCGTTATAATCCTAACATCTAGGAACACAAAGAAAAATATATACCAGATAATTACGTAAGAGCCATTTGTTCTTCATGTGTTCAGAACTTACTGCTGAAGGAAAGATAAATATATGAGGTTACCTGCGATGACTGTTCCACACATTGAAGACAATGAGTCCTATAGCCACACAAGTCCCGGCGGCCGCCACGGCGCTCACGCAGGCGAACAGCGGTAGCGACACGAGGCGCAGCTCCCGCCGTACTATTGTCCGGTCTTGTGGTACTTTTCCTCCTGGAATTCAATAGTATTTTTTTTATTCAAGAACTGATAATCATACACTTAATCGAGATGGAAGGCCTTTTCCATACGTTTGTTTGTAGTTTTCTCATCACAACAGTAACACTGCAGACATGACTCTAGACTTTACCTTAAAAGCCGACCTCACAAGTATCCTACTCGATCCTTTTGAAAAATGTGTTTACCATGTACATTGTAAGCAAGGAATAAAATATCACACTTAATTTTAAGTATTTTGGTATCCATGAATGATTCTAAATGACTACATCACTCTCTTTATCTCTGAGCAAGATGCGCCATTTTTGTAGATAGGTACCTAAACATAATTGAAAACTTTTTGTCGATTTTCTCATAAGATTGTACTCGAATAATGTAACATTATCATACAATTCCATTTAAAATGTGACATAAAACAGGGAGATTACAATATTGTGATGCAATCATTATTTCTAAGTCCATTATATTGTACAATACGTGGCTATTATTCTATTTTATTTTATTTTATTTATTTATGGTTCACAAATAATGAAAAACATATTACAATAAATAAAATACAGTGCAATACAAATTGTTTGAATGTTTTTCATCAATTAGATGAGAACACAACAAGCTTACAGAAACAATAAAGATGCAGGCTAAACACATATATACAGAATAGAAATTTGTTTGTAAAAAAGGGTAATAACAATTAAAAGTAACAAAGTAAGAAAAATAAAAATAAAAATTATAATTAAAAATTAATTCATTCAAACCCTTATCCGCACCCCAATGGTTCAAAGAGCACTGCATCATATAAACGCAGTGTTATCTTGATCGTTAACACATGAAGGAAAGGTGATCAGCCCTCCGCTTCAGGTACTAGTCCAAGGTAATATTGAATAAATATTAGAGTGAAAAACTCACTTATATTTATTTGACCCTCCCCTGGGAATCGAACCCAGGATCTCCAGAATGGTAGCCGAGCTGACCATTACACTACGGAGGCGGACAAAAATTAAAAGGAAAAATTAAAAATGAAATTAAACTGCGCTACATAAGGTACAAAATTCAAGACTCCACCAGATTGGTGAAATCAATTTGAAATTGATTTCACCAATCTGGTAATAGTCCTTTTGCATTTCTCCGTGCCATCATTAAATATGTGGATGGTGACATTATTTTTTGAGTTTTTGAAGTTTGAGTGTTTGAAGTTTGAGTGTTAGGGGAATGTCCGAACTCACCAGCCCACTTCTCCCTGTTGAGCCAGGTGAGGTTGTCAGCTTGCGTGTCGTAGTAGCCCAGCTTGACGTACTGCCCCCCGATCATCTGCTCTATCTGCGTGAGCGCTATCCTGTCTCCCTGTGAGGAGAACGCTACTATGCCCTGAAATCAACATCATATCATTACACCGCAGCCCGTGCCATGCTAGATTCTGTCCATAATATGGAGAATATGAACTTAGCTAAAATAGAACTTAAATTTGTCAACATTTGAGAAAATCATTCTGCCTTATTTATTGTAACTGCAGACAGTCGGTAGAATTCCATATTGAATTGTTGGGTAATATATCCGAAATAAAACAAGGTTTGTTGGATTGAATTCTACATTTATTTATGTATATGTTAATACGTATTAACATATACATAAATAAATGTAGAATTCAATCCAACAAACCTTGTTTTATTTTGGATATATTACCCAACAATCATTCTGCCTTCTGATGACGTCGTGAAACTAGTGTAGTAATAATCTGTATTCGTTTTGAATATCATTGATTGATTCGGCAGTCACTTTGTGGTACAGTGGAACCCCAGAAATCTGAACAAGATTTTGAAGAAAAACTTTTGTAGGAAAATATAAAAAATACATGCAAGACTGAAGAACACTTTTATTATTACTCCAATAATTATCAAAAGTAACCTAGTTTTATTATTTATTGATTCTGCTTTAACTTTGTGGAATGAGATGTAGATACTTTTAATAAAAAGTTTTACTTTCCACCCAACATTTGTAGTTTTCGAAACTAGTCGTGTGTAATGAAATAAAACTGTGTTATTTAAGTGTTATTTTCTTTAAATAACAAAATTTTGTTAAAACATGATTGAAAAGTTAATACAGTACTGTACCTGTATTGCTACTCAAGTACTGGACGTATGGTTCATAGGGCATCGCTCAGTTTACTTGATTATTGTCATTTGTATAGCAAAGTGAAACATTTTTCATCATGAAGTGTTATTAGTAATTTAAACATAAGTGTATGAGTTACCGATACTCCGAGGAATGACGTAGAGTTGATGGCCGCATATATGTTGTCAGCTATATCTTTATCAGTGTAAGTGAAGTTCTTCAGGCTGCGGCCCGTTTTGGAGAGTCTCTCCATTGTTTTGTTGAAAGCTGAAACGCATTGGGAACAGTTATGACAATGAGCTGAGCACCGAACTTATGTTTGCGCTTATCTGGTTGAGGGCATTGTGTCGCACTCACCTAGAGCCACGGACCAGACTGCGTCGTACGCCAGGGGCGCCTCCTGGTACCCTTCCGGGTAGCGGAGGTTCTCTATGTCGTATCCTTCCCGACTCAGTACGGCATTCAATCTCTTTCTGTAAGGGAAATATACATTTTTTATTTATGTACAACATAATACAATTTCTAAACATTTATACATATGGCAAACTTATAGTTTTAGATTCGCTGTGCCTCTCCAAAAAAGAGACTGAGCTCTTGTGCTTGGAGAGGGACTTACACTCAAGGTTTAATGTTTTATATAATGAATGGTATAATAGTCTATTTTTATGTATTTTTTTTCAAGATTTATATGTAATGGGCATTAATTTTTTTCTTAATAATTTTTATATCTTTTGTTTTTTAAATTTCTTTAGGGAGTTTATTGAAATATTTCATTCTCAAATATTTGAAGTTTTGAAACATTATTTTATATAAAGAGGAGTGTGAAACCCGAACATTTCAGGAGAACTGCTCTGAAAGCTAGAAGATGATATTAATAACGCGTTTTATTGGTTACTCTGAAGCAAACATATTAGGATATAATTTTCGAATCAAGTGAAGAATGTTGTCAAAACAAATTGACATCAAGCTACACCCTATCAAGGCATAAAAAAACAAAACTGGTGACTACACGATGACATGAACTAATTTCAGGTATTATGAATCATGCCACCGTTTAGATAGACTACATGTTATGTTGCAAATTTATAAAATGGAAAGCTAATAGCCTCAGAGGTAAAATTGTGAAGTTGATTTTACTTAATTTCCAGTCTTAATGTCATGGTCAGCACGCTCGGCTACCGTTCTGGAGGTCCCGGGTTCGATTCCCAGGGGGGGTCAAATAAATACAAGTGATTTTTTCACTGTAATATTTATTCAACATTACCCTGGACTGGTAGCTGAAGCGAAGGGCTGATCACCTTTCCTTCATGTGTAAACGATCAAGATAACACTGCGTTTATATGAAGCAGTGCCCTATGCACCATTGGGGTGCGGATAAGGGTTTTATTATTATTATTAATTTCCAGTCTTGTTAACCTTAATCCCATGTCCCAAAATAAGAAATAGAAATTACTCATCGGGAATATTATATGTATATATGACTCATGTATGTAATATGTTTAAAAAATATATATACATATACATGTATTATATATATGTATATTTATATATATATATGTATATATATATATATATATATATATATATATATATATATATATATATATATATATATATATATATATATATATATATATAAATATGTATATATAAATGTTTTTTTTTTTTAAATAAATATATTATATGAATATAACTAGAAATAGTGCAACATTAAAATTAGAAATCCAATAAACAGTTATTTATAAAAAAAGTAAAAATCTACACATTTCCGTCAAAACACTGTAAACGCCTGACCTAAGGAAGTATTGTTTTGTTTTAGTAAACTGTTTTGTATAAATTTTTTGAAAAATCGGATACTCAAAACAATTCATTTCTACTCCAAGGATCGGATTGCAATAAAGGTTAATATTTTTTCCATCATATATAATAAATTTATTTTGTGTAGATTTACTAAAACAAAGTGATCTTCACCTGGCTGGAGTTAATAATGATAATAATTTTGGATGATTTAAATAGCGCCATTTTCGTAAAATACTACCTCAAGGGCGCTAGACAAGGAGTTGACGATGTTTTGTCAGAAGAGTCTCGATACTCACTTCAGAAAAAAAATGTTAAAAAAAAAGTTTTTATGTAAAAATTTTATTTTCGTTTAGTGCGATAAAAAGTAGGTGGATACATTGAAAGTGGTTTACAGGAAAAAGTTGGTAATCGAGACAATAACGCTGTATTGTAGATTGTAGGCACTTGAGTGCAATAAAGGGGTATCTCAAACACTTGCACAATGTAGTGACGTCGTAAAAAATATCATAAAAGTCATTCCATTAAAAGTCGTAAAGCCAAAATAAGTTATGGTATGGTGACACCCCGACTTACGAATGGGCTATTTGGTCAGTTGCGTAACTCGGATATTACGTCGGATTTATAGATGAAGTAATCGAACTTGCATATTTTTTATGTGAAACGTCTTTAAAACGTAAAAAAAGCGGGATAAGAATAATGATTATAATTGATATTTAAACAGAGATGATGAAGGTGTGAAGAAAATATGTGGAATTTTGAACATTCACTTAGCCAACGATATGTCATTAGCTGGCTAGGCGATATTCATCGTTAAGTGCCTCAAAATCAGTTATCATAATTACTTATTGGGACCACCAAATTGGTACAGAGGACGCCGCTTTGGATTGACGCGGTATTGACTTGATTACCAATTACATGAAGGCAAAGAATTCTGTGATCTAAATTCTTGGATACTGCAGTGGAATATATAATATTTCATATGACACCAACGACACAAGCAAAGTAATTAAAAAAAATACCTGCGAGTAGTCAACATTTTCATTATTTATTTCAATATAGGTACTGTAAAATACTTTACAATATACTATGACACAATAGAATAAAAGGCAACTGAAAATTAACGTAAACCAAGGAGTATGTAACTCGGGGGAACTGACTGTAAGAAGTGCGTTATTTACGACAGATGTCGGGAGATTGTTGTAGCGGACGGTCCGTCAGCTTGATGTACGGTTTGGGAGCCATCTTGCGGCAATAAAGCCATTATCTCGCGTCACTTTTCACTTCCAGGATGAACTCGACCACCGTTAAGGGTGTTGATGTAACGCGGGGTATGGGGCAACTGAATACACAGTAATGTCGTTCTCGACTAATGGACCATTAAACTCACTCTCCTTTCTATGAGTTTAAATTAATTTCCGGCTCCGAAAAAGACTCAAAATGTCACATTGTTACGACTGTACCTTCAATATCAAAATCAGACACATCCATAACCGATGAATAATCAAAACGGCGAGACGCAAACATTTTTTTTCACTTTTGAATAATATACCCGTATTCAGAAACCTCGTTAATATTTGACCTTGTAAGGAAAGAGCCATATAAATGAAGAAGTTTATGGCGAGCCTCCTGTATCTTACCGTCATTTAGGTAAAACAATCACATACTTAGTAGTTAGCGAGTGTTTTTGCCTAGAATTTTTACTCATGAATTACATGAAGTTATTGTAACTTTAAAATCATAAAGAGTAACACAAAAAGTGAGAGGGTGGACCATAGACATCAACAAATAGAGCCGCCAATAATTTAGCAATGTTACCAATATTAAAATAACTCCATCGTTTCAGTGACGTCATTCATTGCCACCTTACGAAAATAACGTTTTTTCGAAGGCGAATTTTCCAAAAGAAAATGATGAATGAAAATATTAATTATATCTGCTGTTATGAACACAAAACGAGTCTAATACAATACTTTATAGGTTGAATATGTTAAATTAGATATTCCTCCCGTCTGACAAAGGTCTATTGGGTGCGAATTGGAGTAAGGAGAAGGATGAATATAATTGTATGCAAGCTTTTATTTTAGAGGTAGGATAAATGGTAAGTAAAGGTAGATAACAAAAGGAAGGTATTTAAAACAAATACAACCAATCAAACCATTTGAAAATAATACTTCGTTTTGCGACGCCAGTTTTGTAGTCGAGATTCTATTCAACTGCGTCTGTATTTAGACCATTTGTCATTTAGACCCGTATGGCTTTCACCCCGTGATTTGTCCTCGTTAGCTTGTTTTTAGACAATTACAGATGTGGTTATCGATTTTAATGACAAAATTAGCTTTTCGATAAATCTACTCAAGTTACAGGTATGTGACAAAACAATAGGCCATTGTTACCCACTTCATTTATATTAGATTTGTCTGACTTTGAAAACTAACGAAACATTTTCTTAACCCATTATTTGTGCGTTACTGTGAAAGTTTGTATTTAAACACACTTTATAAACCGTAGACCGCGGTTAGCTACTAAATTTGTTTATCTGTTTGCGTAAGGAAATGTAAATATATATTTAATAAAGTTGTTGGGCGGTCGAGTTTACGTCTTGTTGGTAACCAGAAGTGGGTAGATCTGCGGTTAAATGGATAAGTTTGAGGTTATGGAGATAGATGCCTTAGAACATAAGGCATATCGCTCACTCCTTTCAAGAACGTCATAAATAAAAAAAACTTGAGTTTTCAGGAGAACGTTTTTAAAGGTTAAAAATATAATACAATATATTAAAAATAAATATCAAGCCACTTATTGAACTCTTTACTGTACACCAGATCTTTTTAGGTAAAACCTGAAGGTTTTTTCTCCATTTGAAAAATATTTAGTATATTTAAAAAAATAATTAAACAATACCTTTTCTTCAAATTGTAAAAACAACACATTCTGCCCTGTAGCGGGTAAATATTAAGTTAAAAATATGCCGCTTTTGCTGGGATAAAGTACATTTTCTTTGCATTCCGAAAACATGCACAACCGAAAATTGACGATTTTTGATTTATGACGTTCTTGAAAGGACTGAGCGATATGTGAGCGGAAGATGTTGTTTCTGTGCAATAACCCAACCATAACTAAACACATTGTCTGCCTCCATAGTGTACTCGAGGTCTTGGTTTTGATTAACAGGATGGTCAAAATAATTTAATATTTTTTCACATCTCAACAGAGATGAAGACGAATATGGAAGTCTGGGTATTTACAGGGTTTATGACCTATCATAGGCTAGTTAAGTGAACACTTTACACACGTGCAACATTCGCCATTCTATCCTTGATTGACAACCACACCACTCAAGTTTTCTGAATTCCTAGATATATTGATAAATTTCAGGACACAGTGAGTTTACAATACATATGAGTTTGCAACAGCCATTTATGCTGGATTGAGAAAAGCCTTTATTTGTATGCCAGATTCGAACCCCGAATTATTTTTACATATTAGGAACGCCTGAAAAAAATAGTTATGTAGCTTTTAATTTGACCAGGTATTTTTATTTATGCCTCCGTCTGCTTCCGTAGTGTTATGGTCAGCACGCTCGGCTACCGTTCTGGAGGTCCCGGGTTCGATTCCCAGGGGGGGCCAAATAAATACCAAAGTGATTTTTTCACTGTTATATTTATTCAATATTACCCTGGACTGGTACCTGAAGCGGAGGGCTGATCACCTTTCCTTCATGTATAAACGATCAAGATAACACTGCGTTTATATGAAGCAGTGCCCTATGCACCATTGGGGTGCGGATAAGGGTTTTATTATTATTATTATTTTTTTATTTACAACATTTTGAGTGTGCCCAAATACTTGTTCACAAATCTGGGTTTACTCCATCTACGACGTTCATCCCTCAGTGTGGCCGAGCGCGTTGTGATTTGAACGCTTGAGATTTTTGAGAGAACGCCTTAAATTAATTTAAAAATGCGATTTCGTTTGTAGATATTCATCAAAGTTACAAAGTAGAATTAAATTTTAGAGAAGCAAAATCTGCAAATTTTAAAAAACGTTATCTCCTCTGCGGCGAGCGTGAAACAAAAGCCCTAAAGTGAGAACCGCAGGGACCGTTCTGTAAACTTTTTAGGTTACTGTTTAGGGGACGTTTTCGGGGGCCGGTGGTTTGGAGGAAATTAGAAGTATAGTAGGTCCCAAAACGTCCCCTTTGCCCTTATTTTTTTTTGTTATCTTTAACCTTCATTTATCGCAAAAACACCGTGTTGGGTTTTCGATGATTAGATTTCGAAGGTTCCCGATGCCACGATTGGATATCTTGAATCGAAAATGTATGATTACCATACATTTTATTATCTTTGATTCAGTAGAATGTTATGAGTTGAATGGAAGAATTTACTAACTTGATTATTTAGTTAACAAAATATCATTATTTTGAAAAATTAATAAGTTTTTGTTTACTTGAATATTTATTTGAAGGATAGTTTATATGTTTTTTTTTTATATTTACGAGGAAAACTTGACATAATCAAGTAATTCAAATAGTTGGAAGTGGTATGGTCAGCAGTAGGAATAATCACAGTGTATGTATGAATGTGGAAGAGGCGAAAATTGTGTGCAAAGACAGATTGACGTGACGTTCTTTTCTCTCTGCCTACCCCTGCGGGGAAGCGGAGTGATTGGTTAGTAAGTTATAATTTTCGTGAGAAAATCCCTTCAAGGGCATAACCCTTAACTTCCGAATACAAATTAATATGGTGTGGTACCTGGCATAATTAAAATAAATAAAATGTTATGAAGTTTGGAGGGAAATCGCAAATCAAAATGAAGAAACATGATAAACTGTAATGTAGCTAATTGAGAGAAATACGTTATTTCCGACATCGGTAAGAACCCCTGACTAAGCACATGAGATATTGCTGTTAATGGAAACATCACCAAGAATACCAGATCAAAAGGACGGGCCATTGAAGAGATACAGGTAATAAGAAAAGGTTTGCCGACCGAAAGTCCTCGGACGTCATGCCCGAGATGGTGGGCTGGTGCGCGTTCTGGTTCCACATGAGCGCCTCCGTGGTGAGGTGTCCCTCGGCCGCCTTCCTCATCTCCTCGGCCGTGCAGTCCACCCCCTCGCGCTCCAGGTTCACCTCGAACCAGTTGTCCTCGTACCAACCTGCAGACGCAGACGAGACGTTTATGTCATGCAAACATGCAATTATGTAACAACATAGGGCGATACTATCAAAAGTTCAACAATACTGTCATTATCAGAAGCTCTGAGGATGTCACAAGATCTTAAATGGAAAGAGAAGTATAAAGTAGATTAGTTTCACTGTCTATACACCCCACATCGCGTCTTCTTGGCTATACCTACATAACATATATGATAGGAGTCATTTAGGAGCTAACTTATCGAATTGTGTGGAATTGAATTGATTGGGCATAATTAAATCTTCACAATATTTAAAAAAACTTTAAGTCTTTAAAATGATTGTATAAATTCTACAGGATCTTTAGAAATACCACGGATAGTAGCGAGAATCTCCTATCGGATATTAAGAAGAAATGGAAACGGACATACGAGTATATAGTTGAAAAGTATAGAATAATGAACAAACAACGAAATCAAGAGATCATTCCTTATACACTCTTTATGTTATATGGAATTCTCAATCTGGTTATACACATATATTTATATAGGGCGAGAACTGGCGTTCTGGGCAGCAAAAACCTGGTGTAAGAAATGCACGCCTACTAGTCTCTCGGGAGTCAATCAAAGTACATGTATATGACTTTCCCAACTGAATCGACCTTTCTTGGCAATAGCTATGACTATCAGTTGCTGCGTCCATTGCACGTTCCTTACTTCAAGTCAATCACTTACTCGATCATTAAGATCAATCTTCTAAGAACTTACCAATAAAGAACCAGACGTAGGAGCTGCCGTAGAGCTGATGCTTGTAGAGGTCGCAGAGCACCCGGCGCGCGGCCACCACGTAGAAGAGCCCCACGATGATGCGCGCGTCCTGGCGCCGCAGGTTGCGCACCGCGTCCCCGGGGTCCGACAAGAAGGACTGTCTGGTCACTATCTCTATGCCAGCTTCCTTGCAGCGGGCCTCTAAGTCTTCAACAGTCTGGAACAATATATTTAAAAAATTAAGTATTTCAAAGGAAAATTTTATGGTAGCTCATTTGAATGATACAGTAGAACCAGTATGTGAAGCCAAGCCTAAATTTTAGAGTTCTGGGGACGTTGTTGAAGGGTTGAAGAAAGGGTAAGAGCGTATGACTTTTCGTATTAATTTATAAATAAATATAATTAAAAAAAGCCCCTCTTCAACCTTCAACGTCCCAAGGACTCTAAATTAAGACTAAGCTTCACATACATTGTTTGAAAACAATGAGGAACACATCGAAACACGTGTCACAATAGATTTTAAAAGATGGTGGCATTAACTTAGTAAAACATGAATTAAAAATGGGTAGATGTTACCACAAAGTGAGTGCCGAAGCAATAAATGAAACTAGTACAACGTTTTTACCTTGGACTGACATTGTTTTCCTTTGATGAAATGACCAAAGTACTCTAGCTTTTTTAGGAGTTAGATAAATGGATGTATGGGAATTTAGGAATGTCATCAGACAAACTAGTATAGCGTTTTATCCTACCCCTGTAGAAAACCAGCGTGATGGTAGAGTACTAGTAGTAGAAAAATCGCAATTTAACTGCTAATTTAACGAAACGAGTAGGTAACTGCTGTCGAATAATGACATGTAGGAACGAAAAACCTTTCGGCGTTGACCGAATCACAGTAAATACCATTTTTCGTATTTTTCTTCCTTTTTTAAGCTACAAATTTAAACTTAAATTTACAAAAAAATGAAAAAAATACATTTCGCTGGGAAGAAAATAGGGCAAGTTAAACGTTCTACTAATTAGATAATTTCCAGGAAATACTTCCAAAGCCGAGAGGTAAATTTCTCACTGAATTCTTCGAACCACCTCTCGAGACTTGCGATACGTACCTACTGCTCTATTAAACGAAAAAGGAGTAACTGATACTTTCAGATATTCTTATATATTGATGCAGTTTTTATAAGAGAAAAGTTTTTCCGTAAGCAGTATGTAACGTCGCATGTATTTTATATATATATATATATATATATATATATATATATATATATATATATATATATATATATATATATATATATATATATATATATATATATATATATATAAACATATATTTACATATATACACGTATATATACGTATAGATAGGTTATAACTTTCGAGTAATCTTAATAAATACGTTTCTTCAAAATTAACAATCTCCTAAAGTTATTAACGGGTTGTTTTGAAGTTTTGACTCAACTTTGCATTTGTTTTTATGTCTTTTTTTACTTTGACGAAACTGAGCACAGCAACGCGTAGCCGTATACAGGCAGGCCTAAATATAATTAAATATCAACTTTTATAATACGAAATTTAAAGATATTGAAGTATTCCAACTCAGTATAAATACTTTTATCTAAGGATTTCTTTCACGAGTTAAATCTGCTATTACTCTGTTAGTAAACTCCACCGATAAATAGATACCCCACCTGGGCTTAGCACGGCAATATACGAGTGTTTTGTCGCCAGAGTGTTTCGCTCGTTAGGGCCAGTTTGCCAGATGCTATAGAAAACTTCATGGCTTGCTGAAATTCAGCACTTAAGAAATCACGTAGGATTGTAATATTGGAAAAGTCGTAAATATTTGCATTGCAAATGATGGCTCCGGTAGGTAGGGGAGGGGAAAGAGGGCTGTAATTGGCCAGTTGGGGTGGATCTTACGTAAAAAGTTAAGTGGTCTTACATAAAATAAAAAAACCTTTTTCGAAAAAAATCGGTTTCAAATATCTGCGAGTTGTATCAAAATTTAATTTTTATTATTTTATTTCAACCTCAAGGGACTCGTATACCTTAACAGTGTTAAATAAACTCATAAATGTACGAGTATGCTACTCAGAGTGCCCTGCAAGTATGCTGCTACTTCTCTGTTGATATACTTCACTATGCGCTTAATTAATCGGCACCTATATCCCATCATATATATTGCTCTCCAAAATCCAAGAATCTGGAGCAAAGATCTAATCTTTCCACCTTGCCTTCATTTAATCAATAATTAAGTTGACACTGGTCAACCCAATACGGTGCCCTGTGCATCATATAGGTGTATGGGGATAACGGTAAAAAAGAAGAAGAATAGTGTATATGTTATCGTACATTTTTACATCCCTGCGAACTTCAGTATTCTCTAGATTTTGTCTGTAATGATGACATTTTTTATATAAAATACCTGCTCCATTACATGTATGATGCGTGTCGCCATTTTAATAGCTGTATATTTTTTCAGAATTTAAGAATTTTTTGGAAGGTAAAAATTCAATTGAAAAGGGAATTGGGGGAAAGTAGGTGTTTAAATAAGAGAAAAGTCAGAAAGGAATAATAGGTAGTGATAAGGCTTTCCACCGAGGCCGAGGGTGCTAATGGTGGCGACCAGAACTTCGCAAACTTTCTCTCGAATCTCAAATCGAATCTAACCTCACCTAACCTAACCTTACCTAACCTAACAACTCGCTCCAAAAACAATCTTCTTTTGTCTTGGATAACGATTTATATAAGAGTAATTGAATAAAGTACTTATTTTCTATTACAATATGATAATGTCCGAGAAAAAGACACATGTAAGAGCATTTTCACACAAATATTTGAATGATCTTGATAAATTTTCGATTAAGTTAACACCGTATCGATGCAATGCGGTGCCCTGTGCACCACTAGACTACGAATAGAAGCTTTTATGTCGAAATATTTGAAATATATAATATATAAATTCCAAAAACAACAGGTAAATTTACACATACGCATTTTATAGCTTGATTTGTGCAGTATGCGCCATCGCACGTGGAAATCGTATGAAAGACTGCAGCCAAATAAATGCACGCTCATTTCAAATGCACAAGCATTGTATTTTAAAATGAATAATATTATTTTAATTGCATATGTATATATATATATATATATATATATATATATATATATATATATATATATATATATATATATATATATATATATATATATATATATATTTCATCAACCGCTTTCGTATCTTTGTTAAAATTGACATCAGCCCAGACTTACCGTATAAAAAGATAATTTGCACTGGAGTACAAGTAAATAAGTGGAATAAAATAAATGCAGGAAAAACAAGGAATATTTGAGAAACATTGGAGTGACGTATTCATTTTTCACAGCAGGGGGCGAGACATTGAGATGTGCTGTCTTTAGTGAGAATAAAATAATACTCGATAAATACGTTTCGGAAAATAAATTCATGTATTCGCCTTTATTAAGACCTCTCTGTCAAATTTGAAAGTTCTTTCAAACATTTTTAATATGTACATATGAAAATACAACGTTTTAATATTTTAATAGCCTTAATAGAGAGAATGAAGAGAAGAATCGTGGTTATGACTATGGTAAGAGGTTTTTTTTTTAATTGGAGCTACATTAATTATTTACCTTGCTTATTATGTACAAGGTTTATAGATCATTAAGTGGATTTATATTTCTTCTAACTTAATTATGTTGTTGTTTTATTTTAATATGTTGTGGTAAGGGGTTGGGTACCCATATACATACAAGCTATTGAAACATTTCGCCTATTCAAGTACTTATATGTGTTAACACTTAATATGAAGTTTAAGAACATAAATGCCATTTCATACAGTAAACAAAAAAACTAACTAACCGTCACACCACTTCCCCGCAGGGGTAGGCAGATATAATAGAACCTTACACCAATCTTTCTTTGCGAACAATCTTCGACCCTTCCACATTCATGCATCTTCTCAAGCATTCTTCGTCATCTTCGAACCCTCATCCGCACCCGATGGTGCATAGGGCACTGCATCATTAAATGAGTTCGCGGACCATACCGATATCTGGAATATGTCACTTCTTAACTATAAAGCAATTATAATTACAATATTTCAGGCTAATGCATAATTTCTTGTATTTACTATGTTCATCCTTATTAAGATAAGTACTTTTAGAACCAATAATAAACTTAAAAAGAGAAAACATATTTTTTTATCATAAAGTATACATGTAATATATTACAACATTTTGAGTGTGTCAAATACTTGTTAACAAAATCTGGATTATCTCCAATTACAGGAGTTATTTTCATATTATTTTTTGACATGTAATAAAAGAGTGTCTGCTCAATAAAAAGCTTCTTTTCATCTCACCAATAGATGTTTCTAGTGAAGTTCTAGTGATTCAAGAACAATGTTTCAAAATTGGTTTATATATATAGAACTTCCAAGAATTTGAGTAGTGTGGTTGTCAATAATGGGTAGAATTGGTGAATACTACGCATGTGTAAAGTGATCACTTAAACCAGCCTATGACGGCCCTGTAAATGCCCAGACTTCCATATTCTTCTACATCTTTGATGAGATGTCAAAAAATAATATGTAATATATTACGATGATTAAAGAAAACACTTGTTTTATACCACTTGACTTTTATTATAGACTACATGTTTCAGAAGTTAAACTTCCATCATTCAGGGCTGTATAATAATATATTATTATACAGACCTGAATGATGGAAGTTTAACTTCTGAAACATGTAGTCTATAATAAAAGTCAAGTGGTATAAAACAAGTGTTTTCTTTAATCATTGTAACATGTCTTACCACAAAGTTAATGCCGAAACAATAAATAAAATATGTAATATCGTAGTCATACAGGAGAAAGTGACCAAGTGCATTTGTTTACAAAAACGTGATCATTGACTATTTGAAATCTTACTGGCTTAATATTGCCCTGAAAAAATCCCAAAGGATTTTTAACTTGGACGTATAATATATTGACTTGTTAAAAATGACTAACTGCATTGATGTTTATTTTGTTGCCAAGCAAAAGTGACTTAAATGGCCCTCCTGAACATTTTACGTTTTGTCAGTTGGTCACTTTCTCCTGTACGACTGCGATATATTATGTACAAATTGGCTTCGGCCGTTAATAAAGGAAAAAAAATCGTGCACTTTAAAAACTCAATCTTTTTCCTCTCTCGACGGTTTCTCGTAGACACAGATTTGATAGGAGAATGGACTCATAAAAGATAATGAATTCCTCGGGACTAGCTAACTGGAACAAGATAGTCTGGGGTCGGAAGTGGCTGTGTGCGTCGGGAAGCCGTGACATCGCCACTAGCCGTAAAGAGGCTGTGGAAAATTGCCAACAAGATGAGTTCAGTAAATGGACACTTTAAAATAACCGCGTGAATGGTGAATATGCGATATAAAGATTAGGATTTTCTAGCCAAAAAGTATCCATTTATTGTCGAAACCGGTTCTTACCGAAAAAGTGTCAATTTCTTGTCGAAACCAGTTCTTATCGAAACCAGTTGGAGAAAAAATGCACCAGTAAAAAAGTGGTTACAAACAGAATTGTTTTATTTTATAAAGTTTAAGTGTCCATTTCTCCAAATCTCGACTGCATCCTTTTGCGTCTTCACATATAATACTGTGCATATTGGTTTATCATTAACAAGCGACGAAAGCTTGTTTGATGTTTCCGTGTACACAATTTTAGAATGTATGAGGAGATGCATGAATGCGGAAGGGGCGAAGATTGTTTGCAAAGACAGAGTTGTGTGGCGTTCTATTATTCTCTTTGCATATCCCCTTGAGGGGGAAACGGTGTGATGGTAAGTAGATAAGTTATTGAAGTTTAGAATTGGCATCTTAAAATGACATAATTTTTTAAAATTTCAGAAAATAATACTTAGAAAATAGATTTTGACATAAAATGAGCTTAGAAGCTTCGAAAACCGTTGATTTATTTATCTTTTATTAAATAACACATACGCTTACGCACATAAACACACACACACACACACACACACAAACACACATGCACACATATACAAGTTCACACACACATACATATATACACGATATTTATGGCACTCTCTTTTTTGTACGTACTATTTTTCCCCATTTCCTTTCCCAATATAACAGTAATAACTATAAACCGTAAGCTTCTTAGCTTTTGTAACCCGTTTCCTATCAAACATATTTCACTTCTTTATACATAAAAAAATCTACAGAATTGATCACCTTGCCTTTATACAATATACGACCAAGTTAACACTACCATGTTCCGATGGGATGTCCTATGCACCATCCTGGTGTGGTCAAATAAAATGTTTATATGCTTGCAGAAAGCTAACATTAGTCACTTTTAAAATATAGAAACTAAAGATCTAGCAGACACTAGAGACCTTTCCTCAATATTCCTCACAAGCATGTATGAAATATTTGTGTTCCTATTTTGTACAAAAATATTTGTATTTAACACTATTTTTGCAGGCCTTAGGAGCTTCATTTTTACTAAAAATTGGAATCAAGTTACGGAATCAATCAGTTAAGGAATCAAATACGTACGTAGGTAATATTTTTTAAAACTTAAAATCTATAGAAAATTATCAAATCTTTAAAACTAAAATAAAAAAATATATATAAGACACATCCCTACCTAGACTCCATACTAAAGAATTTTTTTAAATATTTTTAATTTACTTTGTTTATTCTTAATTTTAATTTTAATTTACTTTGTTTAAAAACAAAAAAAATATTGTAAAACAAACTCTTTCTCTAAACACAAGTATCTACTTTATTAAAGAGGTAAAAACGTTATATTTGAAATGTAACGTATATTTACCAACTATGTTGTATTATTTAAATATGTATTTTGTAAAAAAAATTAAGTAAAAAAGAAAGTTATAGTAGAGTGGGTTTGAGACTTTAAACTCTGGCTCAGAGTCCACGACCCTAACTGCAGGACCACAATCCTTAATTTTATGATGTCACAAGAGATTTTAAAATTTCATCGTGTAATGGGAGCTACTGGTATGGAACCCAGAGTACCTTGCCACTGCTGCTATCAACTGTTTTGCTTTCAATTATCCCCCTCCATTTTATGTATTTCCTATATAGCAGTAATGTCTTTCACCCCGACTTCCAGAAGTTTCTGTAAGTTCCTTATACGTTTAACCCGCCCCACGATTCGTACGCATTAAATTTCTACCCCACAATTAATCACAGGAGCGTGAATTTAAGGAGAGCGGATGAGAATAACGCATCATACGTTTCAGTACTTCCAAAGCCCCACACACCGCGGAGCGCACACCTTTGGCTAAATACTACACCCTCATTATCATCTTCGCTAGAAGAGGTTCTACGTATTACGTAAACATCGTGGGAAGCTTTGAGGCCACAATCAATAATCGTTATTATTACGCGTCTATGTAGCCTTTTATACCTGACATTTTCGTGTTCATTTCCAGCTGATATTGTTTTACACGGTAATCGCGAAGAGGTGGTCGTGCCTATTAAAATGTTAAATAAAATGCGGTACAGGAATCATTCTATCACTCAAAGATTTGAATTTAAATATTGACTGATGATTATGTTCCGATTTTTCTGCTATCCATTGTATTGTATATCAATGAAAAACTATAGTTAATATTATTTTTTATAACCCCTGTAATTGGAGATAATCCAGATTTGTGAACAAGTATTTGGACACACTGAAAATGTTGTAAACAATAGTTAAAATAAAGTGTTTTTTGTACAAATATAATACATACACGCACAGATTGAGTGAGATGCTTGCAAATTGGTAAATATGTATTTTTATACGATTAAAGCCTAAAAAAAGTGCGAAATTTTCGATTAATTTGATAAGGGAAAATGGGTAAAAATGTCAAATTATTGGACAAGTCAAAATCACAAAATCTTTAATTATTATGAAGTTTTCCAAATTTGTAAAAATATAAATAATACTTTGTGTTTTTTTGTCTCAGAGGTTTTCTTATTTACAGAGAGTATCGCTAGATGTCGCTGCAGTCTACGCACGAATGGACATAAGGAAAATGGTAAAGCACAACTTCCTAAAATGATATGATATTGATGCTACAATATATATTATGATCATATGATGATCGTTGAAGCCAGCCAATGAGAGACCATAATTTCTCGAAAGTTTTTAATTTCCATCCCTCGAAAATGTTTAATTTCTGTGAGGTTTCAATAAATGCTTTTAAAAATATGACTTACACTGATTGACCTTTGTGTTAACCCTCCCACATGTTGGTGCCTGTTATTATTACAGTATAGGATTGTTTTTCCGAGAATATCTTTGAGAACAAGACAAACAAAAGGAAATATTCCAGAAAAACAGCCCCGGGATATATTTTCTAAAATATAATAATATTGTAGGTGTCTTGAAATAATATTAACCGTAAACCCTCATATATATTTTTTATTCTTTATTAAAAATATAGCGTTTTCATATTTAAAATATATTATTTTATGTACGATATTTTGACTTATATTGCCAGCTAATTTAAGTGAGGATGTGAAACCACAAATAACCTAGCTATTTTATTAAAATTAATACCACTTTAATGAGTTTTATTTATACAAACGACTAGTTTCGATGTTTTCACAGATGTTTTCATCTTCTGGTACAAATTAAAACAAACTATTTATTTATTTCAACATGTACAGAAAATACTTATGTACATTGGCGGGCTTATTGCTAAAAATCAAAATCTTCCAACCAACCAACATTCCTATCCTTGTATCCTTTCTAACCCACTTTCCTCCTCCAATTCATTTCCCAAATCTCAGCAATATAATACATCCTGAGCTCCTTCTCTTACGTCATCTGAATCCTACCAAATAAATTCCACTCCTAGATCCCAGAACCTGGAGCACAGGAATAATCACCTTGCTTTATTGAACGATTACTTGACGATCAAGATAACACTGGGTCAGTTCGTTGCGGTTCCATATGCACCATTGGATTTGTATAACGATCAAAAGAAGATCTACTGAGATAACAATTTGATTATATGTAAGTTTGAAAAATTTTATAAATAATTATATGTAAATATATGTATAAGTAAATAATTATATGTATTATATGTAAGTTTGAAAAATGTAATAAATAAAAGTAATAAATTAAAACCTGAAGAGGGCAACAGGTTGTTGCCGAAACTAGTTGGTTAATAAAAATGTGAGTGGATCAGAACACAAAGTATTTTTATTTCTCGAAATAATATATCAATATGATCCACAAAGTTAATGCTTTCAATATTCAAAACATTGAAAAAAGTGGCCGTTTTTTTGTCTATAAAGCACAACTTCTATACAGAGAATACTCTCTGACCTGTACTAAGCTGGTACCTTGCACTGTTAGATATATACCATAATATGTAGTAAACACTCGTATACAGTATTGTAGAGAGTGTAGCAGCGTGTGTACAGTATTAGGTCCCGGAACTCTCCCGGGAGTACACGATCCATTAGCGCCGTTCAGTATTAATCTACACTATATTAACACCATTCGGCTTTAATGTATCGCGGCACACGTCACAAAACATCTTGTTATTACGTCCGCAGTGCCAGTGGTGCCCCAGTAGCGCACATGCCACCCGTTTACCGGGAACATATTTACCAATTTCTTCTTCTTACCCCGTATCATATTGATCGATAGTTACAAGAAAGCAAGTTGATCAGTCTTGTGGTTCGGAGATCAGTCCGAAGAAGTATAAAATAAATATTACAATGAAAATTACTGAAATTTAAAAGAAAACACACAATTGTTAAGAAAAAAAACAATTGTTTTCTTTTAAATTTCATCATGTTTTACCACAAAGTCAATGCCAAAACTATTTTTTCAAACCCTTATCCGCACCCCAACGGTACATAGGGCACTGCATTATATAAATACAGTGTTATCTTGATCGTTAACACACGAAGGAAAGGTGATCAGCCTTCCATTTCAGGTACCAGTCCAGGGAAATATTAGAGTGAAAAAATCACTTTATATTTGACCATCTCTGGGAATCGAACCCGGGAACTCCAGAACGGTAACCTAGCGTGCTAACCATTAGACTACGGAGGCGGACAAAATGCCAAAACAACAAATAAAATTTTCTGGTATTTTAAGCTCTAACCACCTCACTATGGATGTTGAAAATTTGAAATTTAATTTATATTAAAGTTATGGTAAATGATTTTTTTTTAATCTCGTGTTAAATCGTTTTTCTATGATGATTCAACATGGTTGCAAGTATCATTTTTTAGGGTGAAGTTATGATTAACTTCTGGCTGTTAGAAAGAATAAAAGTAAAATAATATACAATTCGAAATCACCCCATAAAATAAAACTCAAATAATTGATTGTGGTCATGAAACTTTACAAACATGCTTTCCCTAATTTCATAATAACATAATGATTACTTGACGAATGTCATATGAGAACTGGATGTATCAATCCTGGATTGAATAGCAATGTTTTATAGTATATGAAGCGATCAGATGTAAACCAGCCAATGACAAGGTGTAAGCCTTGTAAATACCCATATTTTCATGTTCTCATATCAACAGACCTCTTTTGGAATATATATTTAAACAATGTATGTACAAAGAAGATTATCTATACTGAATTATCAAAAAAATCTCGATGTCAAAAACTAAGAGTTAACTGATTGTTTTAACAATTTACTAACACTCACTTAAAGAATGGGAATAGAAGATATAATAAATGAATTGCATACACCAAGAAAATGAAAAATGATTTCCATTTTATGTACATATTATTGTTATGAAATCGCAGAATAATTCGGTAATGTAAAGGCGAAGGGATATATCTGTCTCACACCAAATTTTACAGGACAGCAAAAACAAACTTGTGAAATTAAATAAATAATTTGTTTTTTGTATTTTTACATGTACATATCTTAATAAAAACTTAATAAGTATCGCAACTACAGCTATATACTTTTGCCAGATTATGGAAAACACTATTTTGAACAGTTTGTGGAACAAACATAGAAAATGAAAAATTTGACAGATTACACCCCTTTGCCATTACACTACCGAATTGTTAATAGCAGAATAAGTGTACTAAGTACGCCACTGAGAGTGGATATAGTGTTATTGTTAGTGAGCTGTGATATTATAGGAGACGCTTGGAAATTAATACTAAATGAACATTACCCATCAACAGATAAACGCTTATTAATTATCTCTCTTTGTGCTCAAGTCCACATTACTCTCTGCCTGTACCTCTGCGCTCTGTGAATGCTCCGTAAATGCCTTTCTGCTTTCTGTTTGATAAGACAAACTAATTACAACTGCTAACAGGAGCTTAAAAGCTCAAACGGAAATGAAGCTCATGTAATACAAAGTAATGACATCAACATAACTTGAAAAAAATAAATTGTTTGTATCTTAACATTGAGATAGGAGAACATACTGTTTTTTCACCTGCTGATGTTCCATATATAGTGTTTTGAATATTGAAAGCATTAACTTTGTGGATCATATTGATATATTATTTCGAGAAATAAAAATACTTTGTGTTCTGATCCACTCACATTTTTATTAACCAACTAGTTTTGGCAACAACCTGTTGCCCTCTTCAGGGTTACATTTATTACTAGTAATAATATAATATTCCATATATAGTTTTATTAACTGATCCTATACTATATTATACTAAAAGCGTTATTATTATTTATTTTTTATTAAAGTTTTTTTAAACATTTCTTTTAAATTTGAGTAAAATTTACTGATTTTAAGAATTTAAGCTTTAAGTAAATACCACCATTTTTAAAAATCTATTGTGACATGTATTTCGCATCCGCATCATTGTCAAACACAGTATCAAGTACAATATTTTCAAACACCGCAATACGCTCTTTGAACATGATTCGGAATGCATCGAAATACATGTCACAGCACTTTTGAATAAATATTGGTATTTACTAAGAACGACTTGAATTAAAAATGGATCGATTTTAATCACAAAGTGACTTCCGAATCAATTAATAAAATTAAAAACATATCGCTTTTGATTGAGCCGAGGTCTGTAGTAGTTATTGTAGCTAATGATTTCCTACTTTGTTATATTATATATGCATCAATAATTAGAATTATAAAGCGGTACGATATTGGATCATAATTGCCTCAGGGATTTCCGGTTAGTATGAGAAAGATTCTTGGGTAGTTGGAATAACACAATATTGCATATTGCTTCGTTAAACTTTAGATATCGCTTAAGTTTCTCTTTTGTTTCTTCTATAATAAATGTAAAAACAACGGCTGGGAACAGAGTAAATGGTGCACTAAAATCAGTTTTAGCAAATAAAAATCTATCAGCGGAAGCTAAACTGGCAGTACACAATGGAGTTCTGGTTCCAACCCTTATGTATGGAAGCGAACCATGGAGTTGGCAAAAGAAGGATGAAAGCAGACGGAATGCAGTCGAAATGCGATCCCTCAGACGAATGTGTGGCAAAACGATGTTTGATAGATGTTCGAATGATGAAATAAGGAAAGAATGTAAGGCTGAGATAAGCATTATCGATAAAATTAAGAAAGGTGTGTTGAGATGGTTTGGACATGTGGAGCGTATGAGTGAAGAAAGAACGGTTAAACAAATTTATGGCGCGAATGTAGTTGGAAAAAGAAGCAGAGGACGACCGAGGAAAACTTGGCACAATCAGGTATGTCAAATACTTAAAAGCGGCTGGGTCAGGAGTCGTAATAATCGTCAGGTATGTATGAGGAGATGCATGAATGTAGAAGAGGCAAAGAATGTTTGCAAAGACAGAGTGGTGTGGCTTTCGATTCTCTCTTTCCCTGCGGGGAAGCGGCGTGATGGTTAGTTTTTAAGAACAACGACATGACTCATCGTACAAGATTACTTCAAGTGTAGTTTGTATAAAATATTGTAAATGCTGCAAAGAGATATGAATGGAAATAACAGACCATTTTTTCTTCTTATCACTCTTATAATCTTCTCAATCATTGAAGCTCAGGACATTATAGCGGATGCACTGCACTGTAATGCCACCTTGATCGTTTGTTTTATGGAAGCAACGAAAGTATATTTTACTTTTCGTTTATATTATGTTACAGGTTCTTTACAATTTAATACAAATCAATCCAAACACGTTTTTTCTAATATCCACAATATATACTCGTGTATAGTTACAACTAAAAATCGTAAAAGCAAAGCACACCCCTTTTAAAAGCACTCTCCCTGATGTGAAACAGGTTAATATAAAAGGATAAATTTCATCGATATTAAATATTTTTAAGGGAATAAATTTTTCCTAATATTGTCTATTTTTTTTATAAAACGTGACCAGTTGAAAATTAACATAGGTTTTTTTTTATGACATTTGAATAATATAGCAAAGTATATATTACACAAATGTATACTTCGACTCTTTAGGCATAGCCTGTGGTGAGCCGAAAAACTTATATGTTAAAATTACATTAATAGCACCATTGTAAGTACCATTGTATAAGTACCATCGTAACAAATTACATATATTATAAAAAAGTACTTATTGAAATTCGCTATTATATTCGTCGATTACGTCTCGCGAAAAGTTCGACCGACGAACGGCCAGTGAAGTGAAGCGTGCCAACTTTCCAATATCGGGGTAAAATCCGTTTATATATATATATATTATAGATAATTTGCGGGTTTACTCAGATAATAGTATCTCTAGAGTCTTCAATGTTATAATAATAAGTATTAGTTAATAATTACTAGTTAGGGTAAAGATAAGGAAATTAAGATGGTAAGGATAAGACTTTGCAGGGTAGTAAATTCCAATTAACTATCATATTACGTTACATACGAGTAGATTTAGGGTTGTTATTTTCGAATGTGGACCGCTCAAATTTAGTCGCTACCAAATGTGGTTCAAGAAATAACACAATCCAACAGCAATTCAATCTTTATTGTGTAAATATTCTTTTAAAAGACGGGAATCACAATATGAAATTGTTAAATGATTTAAAAATTTCGATACATCATTATTGCTAAAATAAAACTTCAATTAAAATTTCTGAAGTAAAAAAATCATTTGAACACCTTTTTCAGACACCTGTGATGATAAAACTCAATATTTCAAACCTTCGCCGTATTATTTTGAATTTTATCAAATTTTTTAATGGGTAACTAAACAATACACAATGTTTTCCCATATCGATTAAATACATAATCTAAAAAATTGTGATTCTGGTATAATGGACTTATGAGATCGATCACATATCTAGGGGTTCCGAAAATTTGAGGAGTGTGGTTGTCAATCATGGGTAGAATGGTGAATGTTACACGTGTGTAAAGAGATTACTTATTCAGCCTATGAGATGTCATGAACCATATAAATACACAGACATTCCTGTTCTTCTTCATCTTTGTTGAGATGCCATAAAAATATAAAAATAACTCCTAAAAGGAGAAAATTAAGATTTATGAACAATTATTTGGACACACTCGAAATTTGTGCATATGCAATACAATCTTTTCAAAATTTCCTGTAATTTCACCATGTTGTTTGGAAGACACACATTTTTTGAAAGATGCTTCAAATGGTTTTGCATTAATTATCTCGTGACAGTGAACTACATTTATCAGAAATATTTAAGATTAGGCTTAATTTTTTATAAATATGTACATTCTATATATTGCCGAAAATTTTACGTTACAAGATCCTCAATAAGTATGTAAGTAACACGCAAAATATTAGGCTGTATATAAAAGCTAAGAACGAAGTTATTGGAATCTCAGTAGAGGGGGTGGAGAAGTACATTCGTACAGTGTGCGGTACATTACGTTGTTTACTTGGAAATGTGTGTTACTCGGAAAAGTGGCCATAAAGTCCGTTGTGTACCTTCCAGCTCGAGCTAGCCCAATGCGCGGCCGAGACCCGATGGGGCGACGTGACCTGCGAGTCGCAGAATCGCGTCGGGAGGGCACCAGTGGCGAGCGTACTGGGGAATCACATAAAACTGTGCTTTACTGATTAAACTTCTTAGATTACAAGTATCTACGTTCGCATTCTGATTAAAACTTATTTTTTCTTGATGCAACCTGGAATCTTCAATATGGTATACAATAATGCCAATTACTACACTACAAAAGTGGACAAAAACCTCAGCCGACCGCAAGACTGAAATACTTAGAAGAAATTCGATCCTTACAAACGTTTGAATTCAGCCATTTTTTGAGATAACGCTGAGCATTCACAGATTGTTGTTACATAAAACGTAAATAAAAAGGATAAGTTCACAACAACAGCTGTTGTGAACTTAAAAGTGAAGTGTCATGAGAATGATGATATAACATACGTATGAGTTCCAAAAAATTGAGTAGCGTGGTTGTCAATCGTGCGTAGAATGATGATTGTTACACATGTGTAAAGGGACCCTTTAACCAGCCTATGACACGTCAGAAGCCCTGTAAATATCCAAACCTCCATACTCTTCTTCATCTTTGTTGAAATGTCTAAATATGAATACGTAACTTGTGTAAGAAAATTGTGTAAGAAAGTGTGGGGAAGCAAAGAAAAAGAATCCTAGAGCAATTGAAAATAAA
The DNA here is from genome assembly GCF_059751285.1 of Brachycentrus maculatus. Classification (NCBI taxonomy): domain Eukaryota; kingdom Metazoa; phylum Arthropoda; class Insecta; order Trichoptera; family Brachycentridae; genus Brachycentrus; species Brachycentrus maculatus. The sequence goes on along the minus strand of NW_028281166.1, from coordinate 261,797 downwards.
TCCTTGAATTTGTAAGAATTTAGTTAATTGGAGCGTCCATTTGGTCGGGCGCACGACCCGCCCGCCCCTGGTATTTCCCCCCTCCCCCCTCGTGCCCCCACCCCGCGCCCGCATGGCTCTAGCCCTATTTTATTATTTTCCTCTTCAGACAAATAAGGGATTTATTTACCCCTGAGCTAGTTCTAGAGACCGACTCTATATTTTTGTGTCGCAGAAAACGGAGACTGAAAGCTGTGCGAACGACGACTGCCACTGAAACTCCTGGAGTATTTTTTATTTCATACTTTTCGTCGTGAATCATATTATATATTTTTTTTAAACTATTTTTTTTAATATTACACACATAAGTCACATACATAATATTCCAGATGAATAAATTCCACTACTTATTTTGGGATATGGGATTAAGGTTAACAAGGCTGAAATACAAATAAGAAAACACACGGCAGAATGTAAAATATAAAACGATAAAAGGCACAGTATAAAGGCATTAAAAAAACAGTAAAGTAAAGTAAAGTAAGAAGCATGTTTTAAGGAAACAAGAAATGAGAAAATATAATTAATCACTAACACAAATATCTTTCTATAAAGTATTTTTTCAGTTCATTCATTTTAGATCCCTGACTGGATTCTATTTTATGTTTGTCAGGCAGTTGGTAAATTTGGGTAAACTTAAGTAATAATTCGTCATTTAAGTAATCAAACGTATGTTAATTATAATACATTTCAATAAAGGAATTTCAATGATATTTATTGTTTTATTTCATCGTGTTTTAGTATGAGGATATAGTCAGATGGAGAAGACGATTCTAGAATCCCCATGTCAAATAAAATGCAAGAAAATAGACTGGCCCGAATGGCTCTTCAAGAGAACCCAAACGGAAGAAGACCACCTGGACGACCTCCAAAACGATGACAGCTGCCAGTCTACGTCATAAGAGACGGACAGATCCTCGGATCTATAAGAAGGAAGAAGAAGAGGCTGAAAAAGGAGTGTTTTATTTTTATTTTTTGAGGTACGTGTATCATGTCCACGTTATGTGTGTCCGTCTACGTAGTATACTGGCTAGTGCGTTTGACTATCGAGATGAAACTCCCGGGTTTGATTCTCACCGGGGTCAAAATGAATGTAATTTTTAAATGTAAATTTGTAAATAAATAAATACCTTTATCTCTAATATTTATTTAAATTTACAAAAAATATTAATAAAGAAAAAATATATATACGAATGAAACAAAGATTTTGGAAAATTGTTTTCCCGCCAACTTCGTCAAAGAGTATATTTATATAATGTGTCTTTTATATTAAAATAATCGAACAGAGAAGTCCATATCAAAGCGTCCTTACATCTACTTTTGTTACCTTTTGTTGATATTATGTCGAAAATATCAAAAGAAATACGAAATTAAATATCGTTTTCCGTTCCGTTTCCATTCTAAGATGCATAAAAGGAATACAGAAAAATTATTGGCACCTGTAGCTATTTGTTTATTTGAAAAAAAAAAGTTATTTACATTTCAAACCAATTAATCTCCCAAATATATATTCAAAAGTATTATGAGAATTTGTCCGCCTCCGTAGTGTAATGGTTAGCACGCTCGGCTACCGTTCTGGAGGTCCCGGGTTCGATTCCCAAGGGGGGTAAAATAAATATAAGTGATTTTTTCACTGTAATATTTATTCAATATTAACATGGACTGGTACCTGAAGCGGAGGGCTGATCACCTTTCCTTCATGTGTAAACGATCAAGATAACACTGCGTTTATATGACACAGTGCCCTATGCACCATTGGGGTGCGTATAAGGGTTTTATTATATATATATATATTTATTATAAGAAGAAATTCAATTATATTTTAATTTGAATATACCATTTATTTACACAACACACCAAAATTATAATTCAACATTATTTACATTATAATTTGATATGAAAAGTATTGTTGATAAGAAACATACGTAGTTTCATTGAGGTAGTATAACAATAATAATGTTATTTTATACTAGTTTTTTTTTAATTCAGAGTTCTTGTGTAACATCACATAAAATAAAATCATGACTCGTAAACAGTATTCTATTGAAATGAAATTTGTTAGGCAAACAGCTAAACATGATAATGTATTTACTCAGTCATCATGAAAAATGAAAAGGATCCAAAAGTATAGAATACTTATTATTTTCTTCTGATCAATATAACTTAAAAATTAGCTGTAGTTATCGCTACCCGAATTTTTTTATTTATAAATACAATAATTATCATATTTCTACAAGCTTACAGCTTTAAAAATATACAAAAAAATCACAAAATAGTCACGAACTAGCAGAAATATTTATGGAAATTTATTATAATACGACTTAAAGTACAGTCATACGCTGAGATATGTACGTTACGTCTTTTAAGTGATTTAATAAATTTATAAAAAAACTAGTAACAAAAAACCAAATATAAAAAACGCATAAACACAACCATGCTTGTGTTAAATGTTTTGATGAATATTTTTTTGCTGCTCTTCTTACATATTTTATAAATTTTCAAGATTTACTTATAACATACCTGAAAATTTACAATGGTTGTGTAAAACTTGTAAGCAGTATTTTTTATGTATGAAAATATTAAAAATTTCTGAAGTAAAGTATATTCAAATGTGAAGAAGTGTCAATAACTGGGAGGGTGCCAACAAATCCCCCGTTTACCCGACAAACACTGTAGATATATAAATACAAATTAAGTAAATATGTTCATACTTGGTAGAAAAAGCTATGAACGAAGTTATAGCTCAGTTTCTTTGTATTATGAAATAATGATCTTCTATTTTCCATCGCCTTTGTGAAGCTAAAAGTGTGAGGTGATCTTTCGATATTACACGATGGACGGACAAAGCGAGGGAAACAAAAAGGAACCTAAAGTGAACGGCCTTAGTTCCGCAAACAGGATCCAACCCACGGCACTAGGTACCTAGAATATAATTCTTAAAATCCTTATTATTATTATAATCGATATTTGCAGTAAAAATATTTTTTTCTTTGCTACTTTGTGACTTTTATTTGATGGGATATAGATGACGTAAACAAACTAACTCAGAATGAAAATGGAGGAAGAATGTAGGAAGGTTAGCAAGTAAAATAGAAGCAATGGTTAGGACACTCGGAGTTCCATTCCCGTAGTCGTACTAGGTTGTGTAATAGCTAGGACACTATTAATCGATAGGGCAGTCATTTGTTAAAATTTTGATCCATTTTTTAATTTAAGTTTTACTTGGTAAATACCACCATTTCTTAAAATCTATTTAGACACATGTTTCGATATATTCCATATCATTTTCAAACACCGTACGACAACGAAATACGTGTCACAATAAATATTAAGAAATATGTACTGGTATTCAATAATAAATTTGTTGAATCCCTTGAGTGAAATTAATAATATTCAATACTCTATGGATGATGCGAAAATGAAGAATGATGAAATTAAGAATATTCAATGCTCTATGTTAATGTGAATAACTATGTAACCAATTTATAGTATTTCTAAAACGTCTTCTGAACAGGTATTACAGTTAAAAGATAACCTTTTACTTCTGGGCCTTTATTTTTCACGACTTGGGTATTTTTAACCGGTGTTATTAATATAAATAATAATAAAAAAAAAACTGTATTATTTTTTTGTCCGCCTCCATAATGTAGTAGTAAGCGCGCAGCCTTCCATGCCAGAGACGGATTCAATTCCCAAGAGGGTCAAAATAAATATTTGTGATTTTCCAGTCTAATATTTATTTAATATGACTCTGGACTGGTACCTGAAGCGGAATGCTGATTACCTTTCGTTCGTGTATTTAACAATCAAGATAACACTGCTTCTATACGATGCAGTGCCCTTTGCACCATTGGGTACGAATAAGGGTAACAAGAAGTTTTTTTCATTGGAAAAGTAAATTTGAATTTATCTTTGCTGCGTGGTGAGGACGTTTTGTCCATTTGTCACTTGCTCTCTTAGCTAGTTTTATTAAAGCACTTAATTTTTTATTTTATTTTAACACTAAAATAAAACTGCAAAGAACTAAAACATTGAATGAAAAAGCATTTAGAAATATATATATACCTACTCAATTCCAAAAAATTCGTCAACGTCCTTATTAAAAATATTTTACTAAGGGTTGGGTCCGTTTATGCATAACTGTGCGAGCTATTGAAAATTGAAACCACAAATAAATCTATCAAGAGTGAAATATACTGATAATGACAGTTTGTGATTAAATGCCGAGGAATAATTTAATGTAGCGGAAGAAAGTTAGTTACGGAGAGATGGTGAGACCTCCCGGCATACATAAGAGGTACATTCGCGGAGTAACCAACGGTACAGCGACAAGTCTCTGTTGTATTGTATCTAAAAATGGCTGAACCAAGCGCTAATTTTATATTTCACCTTTTTTAAAATTACCTAACGTCCAAGTGACTCTGAAATCTAGCTACGCCTTATGCAACACCGCTTATCATGAACCTACTCAGGCTTCAACTTTTTATGTTTCATAGCCTATGCCTGCTCGTGAGTGGATATACTCTTTATGTTTAAAGTTACTATAATTTTATGTAATTTATGAGTGAAAATTCTATGCAAAAATACTCACTTATATTTCACATCCCCGATATACTTAAAATATAACTAAATATACACTCAGTAAACGCAATCTTTTTAGGAGCCAAATGGTCAAATAATTCATTTTATTTTCATTAATTGATTCGGCAATCTTTGTGGTAAAATCTATCCATTTTAATTTAAATTTTACTTAATTAATACCAATATTTCTTAAAATCTATTGTGACACGTATTTCGATACATTCAGGGTTTGAAAATGATGCGGAATGCATCGAAACAAGTGTTATAATAGATTTTAAGAAATAGTGGTATTTACTACGTAATTCAATTTGATTTACATAAAAATATTTTAAAGCACAGGACTAAGAGTTTTGTAATTATCAACTTTGTTCTATGCCATGGTATACATACATGTATTGTGTGAGGATTTAAAAAAAACTAATTCAATTGCCGGTAACAAAAATTATTTATCAATTTGTTAAAATTGTTTACAAACTTGATTTCCCATTATTTGGGTAGTCTTTTTTTTCTTGAATTTATTTTGCAATTGGCCATTTTACATTTCAAAATTGTAATGAAAAAGTAAATCCTAAAATTTTTGCATTTTTCTATAATTAAAAAAAAAAACTATTTTGATATATTTATGTTCATTCTTCACATGTTTATGACACAACAATTTATTCACAGAAAAAAAAACAATACGTTATTTTCCAAGAAATCTCTTTTCTTTTATGAAAAAGATAAAAGAATATTTCAAAAGAGAAATTGTTTCGAGTTCCCAAAAATCTAATTTCTGTTTTTGACTCACTTTTTTCACTTGTTTTTTTAAGGATTCATCAGTGGAGAGAATGTATATTTATTTTCTATATCATGCTACTTTTCTGGCAAATTTATTAAATCAGTTTATTCCTTAAGGACGGGGAGAATGGGAAGGTCATATCTAAGTACCAATTATCCTGTTTATTGCATGAATTCACAAAAAGTGAAACAAAAAGTCTATACAAAAAATTGCGTATACAGCACCGTATACGTGATACAGTTGAAAATCCTTAAAAATTAAGAATAAGAGAGATTTAGTGTGTGAGAGAGAGACAAAGCGTCTCAAAAGAAGACCAACAATACAAAATTTGCATATTTTATATGTTCATTCAATACTTGTACTGTCATTGATTGGTGCTTCGATTGGTAATATTGATATTAATGGTCCATGATAACTAAAATATGAAATATATGTGCGTTATTTGATTTCTTTGCTGTGGCGTCTGAATGTATAGCTCTCTTTCTCCATCTCTCTACTTTGTAACTTTCTTCTCTCGCGTGTAACGTAATATGCCTAATAAACGTGTCGCGTCCTTGAAATTTCACTCTCAATTCCCGTACGGATCTGTGCGATATTCTATAATTCATATTTTCTCATGTATTATTTACATTACATGAAACCTGCTTTTATTTTTAGTTTGTGTTACCGCACTTTTCTACGATTCGGCTTGTCTTAACCTTATATATTAACATATATAAGGTTAAGACAAGCCGAATCGTAGAAAAGTGCGGTGTGCAGTGTGTGTAGGACAAATTGTTTTTTCATTATGCACCATGCACCATTGCGGACAGAAGAAGGTCAAATAATATTCTACTATTGGTGTAAAATTCATTACATTATTTCCTTTTCTTATAATTTATAAACCTGCATAACTAAAATAGTAATAAACCTCTTTATAAAAGTGTCCCATATTTCCCAATTCCCATTTGATCTTGTATTTACGATTGAGGATACGTTGTGAAAAAAATATGTTTATCATATAAATATTACACAAAAAGGTTGAATCTATTTAAATCACAAAAAGCGCACACATATGAATTACTCTTAACATAAATATTGTATTACCAAATATTAAAATGTTATATTCTCTCCTTATTCACGAACGAATAGATAAATTGCTTGCTATTTGTTGTTTGTCCGGAGGGTCATGTGTTTTTTTTACCTCTTAAAACTATTTCTTTTTAAAATATTATTTAATATTACCCTGAAGAGAAAGACTGGTCACCATAACTAAATACAATTAACGATCCACTTAAGGCCCAATATACGATAAATCACAACTTTATTTTTCTTAAACCCAGGTAGCATTTGAGGTAATTGATTTTTTAGCTTAAATGTATTTGTCGTTATTGTATTGAAAAAAAAAATTTTCCAAAAAAAATATATGATATCGCTCACTCTTTTCAAGAACGTCATAAATCAAAAATCGTCAATTTTTAGTTGTGAATGTTTTCGGAATGCCCAGAAAATGTACTAAGTATATCCCAGCAAAAGTGGCAAATTTTAACTTATTATTTACCCGCTACAGGGCAGAATGTGTTGTTTTTGCATTTGAAGAAAAGGTATTGTTTCATTATTTTTTGAAAAATACTAAATATTTTTTAAATGGAGAAAAAACCTTCAGGTTTTACCTAAAAAGATCTGTTGCACAGTAAAAATTTCAATAAGTGGATTGATATTTATTTTTAAAACATTGTTTTAAATTTTTAAACTTCTCCTGAAAAATCAAGTGTTTTGATTTATGACGTTCTTGAAAGGAGTGAGCGAAATATGAAAAAAGAGTTATTGAGAGGCAAGGAGTAAAATAAATGAAAACTTTTTATCAATATATATTCTTTGAAAAACCTTATTTTAATAGTTATTATTTTTTAATGCGCGCGAAAACACATTTAACTACTAGCGCAGCCGTTTGTTTCTAAATTTGAAGATGCGATGAGGGTAAGAAGAAAAAAAGTTAGAGTATCCTCCAGAACATGGTTAAACGATTTTATATAGAATCGATAGCCTGGTCTACAATTAAAGTGAAAAGATGTACTATGTAAGAAGTACCTAAAGCAGTAATGGTAAATAGGTTGTGTTGGTACTGACCGAGATGAAGACCTCCTCGGCCTGCTGCAGGATGGCCACGCGGGACCAGCCGAAGCGCTGCATGAGCCGGATGCGCGTGGGGTTGTGCACCGTGGCCGAGGGGTGCGTGCGGAACAGCGTGGGGAAGCGCCGCCGGTCCGACAGCGCCGGCGAGCTGGCCCCGTAGCACAGCTGCAACAACAGCATCACCATCAATCATTTATTTATTTGGGATTTATACAGCTATAGCATTACAATATACAATATACAATATAAGAGTCTCTGCTTAGTAAAAAGCTTCTTTACATCTCACCAATAGATGTCTCTGGCCAAATTATAAGCTTAAAGTATAAAAATGAAAATGATATTTTCTGGCGTTTCTCATGTGTGTGATCCAGGATTCGGACCTCACATACTGGTATAAGAGTTTCTGCTTAGTAAAAAGCTTCTTAACATCTCACCAATATGTCTCTAGTAAAGTTCTAATTCAAGAATAAGAGTTTCTGCTTAGTAAAAAGCTTCTTTACATCTCACCAATAGATGTCTCTAGTGAAGTTCTAGTGATTCAAGAATAAGGTTTCTAAATTGGTTCATATATATAGAACTTCCGAGAATTTGAGTAGTGTGGTTGTCGATAATGGGTAGAAATGGTGAATGTTACACTTGTGTAATGTGATCACTTAAACCAGCCTATGACGGTCGTCAGCCCCGTAAATGCCCAGACCATATTCTTCTTCATCTTTGATGAGATGTTAAAAACAATATACAATAACAATTAATAAATCTACAGCCAAATACAAAAATCCACCGATAATGTTATTCTTATTATAATTAGTGATGAATGAAAGTAATGTTTGTGGTTGGGGTGAGTGTGTATGTGTGTATGTGTATGTAAGAGGGTGTGTATGTGTGTATCAGTGAATCACACATGAGTAATAAAAATATGGGAAGAAGGAAAGAGGAAGCAGGAGAGGCTTTGAGAAGAAAAAACAGAACAAAAATATTTTATTACATTGGTAAATACAGTGATCAATGTACCAGCACACTACCCACGACAAGTGATATCGTATTGTCGTCAGTGCGTAGCGATGGCAATGTATTATTTATAGTTTAAGTGATCACTTTACACACGTGTAACATTTACCAATTCTACCCATTATTGAAAACCACACTATTCAAATTCTTGGAAGTTCTATATATATGAACCAATTTTGAAACATTATTCTTGAATCACTAAAACTTCACTAAAGACATCTATTGGTGTTTTCCATATATTTTTTGTAACACTAATCTGATGATGTCGACTAATTAACGACGAAACCCAGTCGCTGGTCAAAAAAATTCCTGTTAAAAAAATACACAGTTGTTATTTTATTATATAAACCGCAGTTCCACTAAAAAATGTCACTACAAAACATAAATCTTAAAAAATGTTGATTGGTAGATTGGGAATAATGATAAGTTAAAAACCGGTCAATGAATTGAGATGAAAACCGGTAGAACGCTTTGGCGAAAAACGGTAATGTGTTCTTTAGGCGTTGGGGTCTTTTAGCATTATGTAAATGCTGTGTCAATTTCGCAGAAAGAAACGCAATAACGCAGTAGCTTGCTGTATTGTAGGAGTCGGTAGTTCTTTGGCAGCGGTATAAATGGTTCTATGACATAAATCCCGGCTTTATGGGAGAATTGAGTCGAGGTTTATTGTGTAACAAACACAGACTGTGATTTATTCTGGGAATTTATTTAAGCTCTCGAAAAAAGTACAGACCCTTAGCCAAGTTCTTTATTAAGTTTATAAATTATCGTTATATTACTAGATTTGTTTACGGTTTACAAACGTTCCCTGATACAGATTTCAGATAAACATTGAGATCGAAATTTAGTTCATATAAATAATATTTTGACTTAAAAAAAATTGGCCCTAATAGGATTTGCCAGTTAACTTAAGGGAATGTGAAAGATATTTGGAAATAATATACTTTCAAAAGACATTTTGTTACATATTTTTTATTGGCTCACATTAGATTATAATTTTTTTTTTTTTTTTTAGTTTGAATAAACAAAAATCCATTAAATGATCTATAAACCTTGTATTAAGCAAGATAAGTACTAAATGCAAGTCATCCAATGAAAAAACGTATATTATTTATAAAAATATTATCATATACGAAAAATCTTTTTTAAGAAAGGTCATATTCCGCTTAGATTAAATCTGGGCATTTACAGGGGTGACGACTTGCATTTACGAGGGGTGATCATTGGCTTAAGAGATTATTTCATACAGTTATGTAACGTTCACCATATTGGTAATTGATTGCCTTGATATTCGGTTGAATATGTATTGTATATTTTTACCACCGCTTTTGTATGTTAGTTTAAACTGCATCTGCTAAGAACATTGTAAATAGCTTTTAATTATATGTAATACCCTATGCACCGTTCGATTCAAATGAGGGTTACATAAATTGGTACTGATGTGAATATTCATAAAGTCAATTATTAAATTTAAATGTACTCAGCACAAGAAATTCAAAAAGTGTTTACTGCTAAGTTTTTACATACTATTAAAGTGAGTTAAAATTCCAATAATCCGTGTTTCTGTCCATCGTGGCAAGTTACGGCTTATTCGATTAGCAACTTCTCTGCAAAACAAGGAACCAACTTTTCCCGACTGTTCCGGGACTGGCGGAACAATAATATCATTACTGTCCCGTTTTAGGGACGCTGGCGTATGTCAGATTTGAGACGTTCGTCGGTCAAGCGATTTCTTATTTGACTGATATTTGAAAAACTAATCAATTCAGATTGATAGTACTAATAAAAGTTATAGTTATTGGAAACATGGGACTATTCTGTTATTTCAAGTAACAACGAACCCACAGTTTGTTTGCTAAATTTATTTACATATAATTAATTTTTGATAATTTTATTTTTTTATTTTATTTATTTATTTATTTATTTTCATAATACATAGATACATTCAATATACATATTCATTTCATATACACATTTATTATACGTATTACGGCTCTTTAGGCATGGCCTGTGTTGAGCCGAATACTAACATGGTAATACAAAGTTTATATATATTTTTTTTAAATTTTTAATTGATAGTGGTAACAAAAATGTTGTAGTCATTGGAAACATTGAAGTATTCTGTTATTACCCTTAGTTTGCTTTCTGATTTTTTAAAGTTAAGGGTCTATTTGAGACCCCTTGGTGGTGCAAAGTTGGTGACACTTTTACCACTTATATTTGAAAACCAAATTAATTAAGATTGATAGTACTAATAAAAGTTATAGCTATTGGAAACATGGGACTATTCTGTTATTTCAGGTAACAACGAACTCACAGTTTGTTAGATAAATTTATTTATATAAATTTAGCTAAGTTTAGGAGCTATTCGAAAGTACGTGGTGCTGTTAAGATGGTGACACTATTTTATGTGCGTCTTAGCGTCTAAAATTTAGGCTTTACATGGTTTTTGAACACTATTATCCAAAACTGAAATGTATAACTGACTTGTATACAAGCCCTAATATTGCAATATTAGAGCTTGTACAAGTTAAATTACTTTCGATTAAAAAATAAGTTTGTTTAAAAATACATATTTAAATATAAAAAAAAAAATCAGGCAAATAAACCGGCATTAAAAGCTAAGAATATATTTTACAAAAGTTATCGATTGCAACGAAAAAAAGTTTTTAAGACAGTAAAATATTTCTATATAAGTATAATATTACTCTTACATGACTGTAGGGGTCTCTATAAAAAAACGACCAAAATCTATAAAAAAACGACCTGCATATGATCTACGACCTCTCTACCATTTCCGATAATTTTTTAGCGAAACTTTAATGTAAACAATTAAATTAAGTAAATTCTTATGAAAATTAAGTACGTAAGTACACGCATTTGTATTAAAAAAAATAATGATCTCTTCCGACACACTAACTTTTCGGATAACATAATACTCCTGATAACATTTAAACAATTCCCTGCGCCTCACATAAGCGACTTTCACAGGTTTATAAAAAAACTTATTGTCAATTTGTCGAACTAATGACGGTCTGTAAACATTCGTGGGTTCCTGTACCGAAACTTGTCATCTAAACTCCCGTTACTTTTAACTATTATAGCTATTAGCTAAATCCTTACTGAGGGGTGGAAATTGTGCCAACTCATTCTCGGCGATAGTTAAACAGACGGATGAGGTTTCAGCCATTGTGTATCTAGTTAGTTCTTGCTTTCAGCGCGCGTTATATAATAAAAAAGGTCAGGAAAAATCTGTGTAATTTAAAGATTTGGGATTTGTCGAAAAGTCATTAATCAGATTATTGAAAAACAATGTTTCGAGTTCAAATATTTGTACACAATAACTGGGTACAAAATACTATGAATTTGAATGGTAGTACAAAATTGAAAAATGGTTTATATTACACATCGTATTCTAAAAGAACTTTTGTCGTAAGTCTTATAAACAAATAAAAGTTCTACAACATTTTGAGTGTGTTCAAATACTTGTTCACAAATCTGGATTATCTTGTTCATAAATTTGGATACACTCAAAATGTTGGAAATAAATTAACTGGTCAAATTATAAGTCAAAATAATAAAAATGAATATGATATTTTCTGGGGTTTCTCATGTATGTGATGATCTATAATCCAGGATTCGGACCTCACATACTAATATAAGAGTTTCTGCTCAATAAAAAGCTTTTTTTTCATCTCACCATAGATGTCTCTAGTGAAGCTCTAGTGATTAAGAACAAGGTTACTAAATTGTTTCATATATATACATATAGAACTTCCAAGAATTTGAGTAGTGTCAATAATGGGTACAATTGGTGAATGTTACACGTGTGTAAAGTGATCACTTAAACAAGCCTATGACGGTCGTCAGCCCCGTAAATGCCCAGACTTCCATATTGTTCTTCATCTTTTTGAGATGTCAAAAAATAATATGAAAAGTTCTACGCTTTATGTAGAAATGTATGGACATGATAAAAGGTATAATTATTTTTGAGCTCTCTGTTGCGCGCTTTGGCTCGAATCTCTGTTTTATAAGTCGAAGGACGTGTCACAATAGATTTATAAGAAACAGTTTTATTTAGTACAACTTGAATTTAAATGGAAAGATAAAGTGACGAATTTTGTTCATTATTTGATTCGTCACAAAGTGACGAATCAATTAATGAACAAAATATTTATTATTTATTGATTCGGCATTAACTTTGTGGAATGACATGATTATTTTATTAAAATTAAACACTTGAATATACCACTTTAATGACTTTTATTTATATATACGACTAGTTTCGAAAACTTACGGATATTTTCATCTTTTAGTACAAATTAAAATAAAAAAAAAATTGTATCAGAAGGTGAAAACACCTGTAAGTTTTCGAAACTAGTCGTATATATAAATAAAATTCATTGAAATGGCATATTCAAGTGTTTAATTTTAATGAAAAAAAAACGTTAGTCAAAGTCCCATTTTTAATATTTTTCCCATAAAATCAAACCCAACCTAAACAGAGTTATCCCCTTCCTTGCTCTTACTCCTCCTTAAAACACCATTACCCCCACCCCTACCCTTTTGAAACCCAACAACTTGTACACTGTTTCTTTTTATATATATATTTAGTAATAAATGTAACCCTGAAGAGGGCAACAGGTTGTTGCCGAAACTAGTTGGTTAATAAAAATGTGAGTGGATCAGAACACAAAGTATTTTTATTTCTAGAAATAATTATCAATATGATCCACAAAGTTAATGCTTTCAATATTCAAAACAAAAAAAAATAGTTATTTAGGAAAAAAAAGCGTTGCGAATAAAAATGTTTCTCGTCTATAGGCCCAATTAGCATACCGTGAAATCGTGAGTTCAAATAGTTCGAGAGTTCAAATAGTTGAAATCTTTACCGAAAGTTTCAAAGCAACCTCCCCGGGCAGTTCGACTCAAACTCTGTAGACCTCGAGAGCGTAAGCCCGAGTTATGGAACAACCTACCAAGTAAAGCATCGATTTTCTCTCGAGCGAATGTAATAACCTCCCTTCCGGCCGTGTAAATCTCACTTACTATATGTTCTGGATTTGCCAGTCGATGCATAGTCAGATTTGATCAACACTGGGTACATGCGAGCACTTTGTGCGGAATCCCCAACTTTCGACTGAGTAAGGGTTGAGTTCGGATACTTGCTGCCATATTGTTTAATGTTTCAACCCAGCCTAGCTGGAAGGCAAAGCCGTACATCATATCACATAATTTGCATGCATAATTATATTTTAAAACTATTATAGTAAATGTTATAATATACAAGGTGGCGCAAAAGTCATCACTCTATCGATAATATCATTTTCTCGACTTATTTAAGACATCAAATTAACAAAATCCAAAATAAGATCTAAAATATTTCATTTATAAAAAAATATACAGCCAATGAATATCGAGTGACAACTTTTGTGCCACCTTGTATACACAACTGTCATTCAATATTTTCTCTTCCATTGGTTCGTCTTCCCCCTTATCACCTTACCTGATCCTACTCTTTTTGCTTTCTTGTATTCATAAAAATACAATTTTGTAATTATTTAATCATTCATGCTGCAACTTATTTTATTTGTGTTTCAAAATTATATAGAGGGCTTATTATAAACAGCTGTATAAGATACACTTCATTTTTTCTATTTTTAGATGGTTGGAAGATATTACAACCATCTAAAATAGAAAAGTGATAGTGCAGATAGTTTCTTGCAGTAATTCGTTATTGCACATTGTATTATTGAATTATAACTACTGTCATACTAGGGAAATACGTCTGAGGAAAAAATATATTGATATTTCAGAATAAATTAAAAAAGGTATTCATTAGCACACATACATATTTGTAAGAAAACCGTAATTTATATTTATGTTAACATACATATACATATGGTATATTATGTGTTATTTAAAAGTTAATAAATCGTTGAGCCTCGCTGTCTGGCGCTATACACATGGTTCAAGACAAAGTTGGACAGAACTAAGAAATCTAAGGTTGCTGAGAGATCACGGTCCTCATATACGAGGAATACTTCCAGGAACCTATTCTATCTAAGTACCTAAATTGATTTAAAAAAAAAACTACTTTATTAGGTGTGCCACTATCGAAGATATATCTAGATTCATATCCTAAGTAATAGAATAAGTAATAAAACTTCCTTGGTCAGTAGTTTTATTGAGGAAATAGAGGACGAGTGTCACAAAAACTTTCAATTTAACTATAAAATTCTAGTTTTGATAACTCAATCTTATCAAAAGTTTTTCAGTTATAAAAAATATTTTACCATAAAATCCGTCGTAAAAAAACTCATGAGAAATGGGTAATAAAATGAGATACATAACACGAAAGTATTAGTTGAAATTCAAAACCGGGCAGTTTTTTTTAAATATTTTTATTGAACAGGATGAGGATTTGTTATATACGATTACGTGATAAATTAAATTTTGTGATTGTGATGAAATAATTTTGTACTTTATATTATTTTTTATCATTTTGGTTAGGTAATTTAATACTCTCCTAATTATTTCTTATTCTATATCTATAACTATTACTTATTAAAACTGTCGCAAGAAATTGTAGTTTTTACCAAATAAAACAAAATTAAAAATGAATTAATTATTAAATTATTATTAAATTGAAAATGGATAGATTTTACCACAAAGTTACTGCCAAATCAATTAATGAAAAGAATAATGAACGATAAGTAGACTTGTGATTTATAATATAATCAATTATAATTTAAATGATTATAATAATACGATTATAATGGATGTTTTTTTTAAAAATCTTCAATTATTTCCAAAAATGATTTTTCGGAGTGGAATGAAGACTGTTCGTTTATTTTTGAAACGTCACAAAATATTTAAAATATTTGGGATTATAATAGAATTTGTTTAATAATTGGGGATTTCATGAATAAAATAAGTAAACATCCATTTCCAAGGCGAATTAGGCGATCCGAAATATATGTTTCAATTTGTCGGTGTCAAAACGTAATGTATTTTAGTTTTTACGTGACCTATTTTATGGCAAGTAAGATTAAAGCAAATCCCAATTTATTCGTTTCCTCCGAAAGAATATAAATTGAGGGTTAAATAGCGTAATAAATTAGTGTCAATCAGAAAAGATTGTTAACCCTCGCCGGCTGACAAAGCTACGGAAAAAACATATTTTTCATTCGGAAGAATGATGTCAATCTAATCTGGACTGGTCATCTCGTAGATTGAGACTCAGTCGGAGATCCGTCTCACATCCGCCCTAGACGGAAAGAGGATTTAAGAACGGATACCTCGTAAGTAGATAATAAATAAATATTCAGATGGGGATTGCATTTATTATTTGCCTTGCTTATTATGTACAAGGTTTATTTATCATTAAGTTGATTTTGGTTTCATCTAACTAAATAAAGATATATTTTTTAAATCTAGTGTGGGCCAATCAGGAACTTGTCAGCATTTGCTCACTGCTGGGTGAAAACCGCGCAAAACTCCCCAGGAGAAGGCGGATTGCTGATTGTCATTACAGACCTTCCGTTCCACTAGTAATAAATTAATATTAATATTTCTGGGCAAAAACACTCGTAAAATAAGTGATATTTCACTGTCACGTTTATTTAATATCACTTTGGACTGGTACAAGAATCCAAACACCATTTATGATCCTCAAAAAAAATCACTTAAACATAGTAAAAATGCTTTTGTTGAATATAAGCCTTCTACGTTATATGCAACGCGAATAACATCTGTGAGTCCATGTGAAAATTAAAACTAATGACAAAAATTTTACGTGATAAAAAAAAACTTAAATTGATTTTAACAAATTATGAACGATAAATTATGATAAGATTCTGGATTTTCATTATTGATGCAGTCATTTTGTGGTAATGTGTATGTATTTTTAATTTAAGTAAATACTACTAACGTACCACATGCATATCATATGTACGTGGATGCGAAATGCATCAAAACACGTGTAAATAGATTAAAAAAATAATGGTATTTACGAAGTAAAACAAGAAAAACAGGATTTAATCCATTCAAATTATTCTGTTAAATTAAACACGCCTTAAGATGTATTCTTAAGGAATAGTTTAATTTTGTTCACTTACGAGGTAGGATCTCGACTCTCAATATACATATTGCAAAGCAAATTTTATAGGTAGACGTAAGATAAGGGAACAAAATAAAAATAAATGTTACGCGCCTCATTTCCGCAGTAAAATACAATGTTCGTATAAACTGTACTTTCTAGGACAAGGAGAACCTCCTTGATGTATTAATCAAATTTGTAACATACTAAAAAAACAAAATATAACAGTAATTAGATTTATTAATTGCCAAAATCGGAGTGGCCATTTTATAAAACATATCGCTTACTCCTTTCAACTACACTTGATTTTTCAGGAGATCGTTTTTAAAGTTTACAAATATAACAAAACGTATTAAAAATAAATATCAAGCCACTTATTAAACTTTTTACTGTAAAAATGATCTTTTTAGGTAAAACCTGAATGTTTTTTCTCCATTTGAAAAATATTCAGGATATTTAAAAAAAAACAAAACCTACCTTTTCTTCAAAATTCAAAAACAACACTTACTGCCCTGTAGAGAGGTAAATATTGAGTTTAAAATATGCCGCTTTTGCTGGGATATAGTATATTTTCTGGGCATTCCGAAAACATGCACAACTGAAAATTGTCGATTTTTGATATTTGACGTTGTTGAAAGGATTAAGCGATATGTTACTTGTCACAGGAAGCAGTGGGTCAGCAAACCAGCGGAATCATATAACTTTTAAATTCTAACAGACGCAGTCGTGCATTCAAATAATTTCAAAATAACAACGGTATGTATAAGTGAAAAGTTCACTGAAATTTTGATCAGTTACTTTGTTTTCCAACAAGCACGTACAATAAAATTACAGACCCCAATTATGAAAGAGCAAATTGGTAAAGAAATGTGGGAAATTCACTTGAGTCAGACCATATAGAAAAGAATTGAAAGAGTCGAATAAGTCTTTTGGAAGAAGAAAACATAGATGTCAGGGCATTAACAAGAGATACGAACTGTAAGTGGTATTACACAAAGTGAACGTCAAATATGAGTGTTATATACTGAACAGTATAAATAATGCTTTCGAAATACAAATGTATTCACATTTGTGTCCATAATTGAACGACTCTTTTTGTATGTTGCGGATGTACAATATAATATACATGGAACTATTTACATGCAAGCTACACCATCTCTGTAAATAAGTAAAGTAAATAGCAAAAAGTTTTTGATATTCTTTGAAAATTAAAATTAATATTTACGTACAAATTCCATAAATTCAAAATGTTAGAAAATAATCATTCTTGATATGAAAAAAATATAATTGTTAGGAACCTTTGATGCCAGTTTCACAGTCGAGCGTCTTTCTGGATATTTCGCGTGGGTAGAATTGCAGTTAGTTTAATGCCAAAACGTGGCCTCTTCACAAAGAAAACAGCGCAAGAGAACTGCTCAACTGCAGTTATAATATTATTCCGGAAAACCATACCAACTGTTCAAAAGTCTCGACTTAGAGGATGTATTATACTAGTATGTCTCTTACATTTGCAGGAACAACGTTACAATTTTTTATATGGACTAATGTGAAGAAAACTACATCTTTACATTCAAGGGCACGGAAATTTATGTATTTTTTTAACATGAACTCTTTACTGACGCTTGATAAATTTAGAATTCTTTTCATCTTCTGACTATTACACTCATCCCGTAGTATATAGGGCACTACAGTGGGTGATCATAATTTTAAATTGATCGTTAATTATATCTGAAAGCAAGTCATCCAATTTAGCTACTAATCTAGGGTAATATGACATATCATATTCAAACATCTTATAAGTTAAAAAATGATGCGGAATGTATCAAAACACGTGTCGCAATATATTTTAAGAAACAGTGGTATTTACTAAGAAAAACTTAAATTACAAATGCATAGATTTTACCACAAAGTGACATCCGAATCATTTATTAAAATGAATATAAATAAACATAATACTTAATTTATATTTTGCTTTACTATTATTTTAAACAAATGCATTTCCATGACCAATCATTTATTCTAAAATGGTACAGCAACATGTCTATAATCATGACCCATAATCATATGGATATACAGGATTAAACGCATTTTCCGAGAAACTACGAGTTTTGAATTGTGACATTGTTCTCACAAATGAGCGAAATGTAAAGTTTTCGAGTACATTTACCCAAAATGTAAAACCATACTATAAAGTGAATAAAGCTCCTCCTCTGTAGTAGCTGTGTTCTGCTCTCGGCTACATATGTTGCTAGTAACTGAGTATCACATAGGACATATGTATAAATAATACATGTGGTAATGTATATAGATAGGTACAACTTACGTAGTTCAGTCCATGCCCAAATAATCGTCACCGGAAATATAAACTTTGCATTAGACGCAAATAAAACTTGTTATAAAACTTTATAAAATAAAACTTGAACTTCGTTTTTAACCACTTTTATTTTTGTTGCCTTCTTCAATCGGTTTCAATAGGAACCTTATCATCTTCAGTGATATATATGTCGAGATCAGTTGAAGAAAAGTACAATAATTTAACGTTAAAAACAAAGTTTGACTTTAATTTTATAAAATTTTATAAAACGTACTACAAAGTTTTTTGCAAAAAACATACTAGAAAAAAATATCTAAAGACGTTTTATTATTAAAAAGGCGTAATATCCTCATTTATATACTGCATTAAATTGATTTTATGGGTAATAATGTACAAAAATTTTGGTTATAATTTTCTCAGAGTACAACTATTATGTTTTTAAAGATAGGCCACTTTTATATAAGATATTTTCTTTTTCATGTAAACATGACTATTTTCTTAAATTTATCTAAATCTTTTGAATTTTTAAAACCATTTTTACACCCTAATGGCGTATAGATCACCGCATCAGATTGATGCATTATTTACTCGATCATTCATTATAAAAATACAAGGTAATCTGTGTCCTATGCCCTAGATTCTTGGATCTAGGAGTAGAATATATGTGACTGGATACAGTTGACAAAAGTAAAAGAGTTATGGATGATTAAAACAGCTTAAAAATAAACAATATAATTAAAATATAACTAAGATTTAAGGCATGATTTCAAATAATTACATGTTTAAATAGATTTTGTATGAGAATTTAAATAATAATAAAATTCACGTGGAAAGAATACAAAAGTTGTTATTTTATTCTATAATGGCAAATATGCTTATAAAATGCTGGCAGTATGATAATTTGCAAACAAATAGTTAGGTAATAAGATGTATGATGTAAGGTATGATGTATGCATGAACAATGAGCTAGCAATGAATGTAAATTATATAATTAAAATATTATTTTGTTTCAAAATCACTCTTAATATTTTATTATAACTTAATTATAATGTCAACCGTTTAAAGCTAACCGAAAAGCTAGTCTTTAAAAATAAGCTGTCGAAACCGGTAAACTTTGTATACTTAAGTTATAAAAAAGTATTTATAGTGATTTAAAAACAAAACCATATTTTAATTATAAAATGAACTGCCAAAAAAGTTATTGCTACACACACACACACACACACACACACACACATATATATATATATATATATATATATATATATATATATATATATATATATATATATATATATATATATATATATATATATATATATATATATATATATATATATATATATATATATATATATATATATATATATATATATATATATATATATATATATATATATATATATATATATATATATATATATATATATATATATATATATATATATATATATATATATATATATATATATATATATATATATATATATATATATATATATATATATATATATATATATATATATATATATATATATATATATATATATATATATATATATATATATATATATATATATATATATATATATATATATATATATATATATATATATATGTATATATATATACATATATATACATATCAACATGTTTTTCAAATAGTTAAATGATAAATAGATAAATACATGAACTAAATTTGAGTGATGAATAGCGTAATTTTATTATTATTGATGGGATGAGCATGGAGTGTATTTAGCCACATGCTGCGCTACCCCCGAGGAGCTCTATGGGGGCCGGTTGGTACTCGCATCGTGACCTGAGTGTGTTCACTTTATTTTATTTATTATGCTGATGTTTCAGACTGAAATAAAATCCTAAAAAATAATAAAATAAAATGTGTGTTATGTATATTAAAACCATTGTAAACTTTATGGTACGGTAATATACCATTATAATATAACACTCTGTTAATCATTCATCGTTCACTTTGCGTAATACCACTTTAATAAACACTAATTTGTGAATACCGGTTTCAGAATAATCATTCCATCATCAGGTCATTAAAATAAAATTATAATTAGATCGTTATCATTTTATTTCAATGACCTTATGATGGAATGATTATTCCGATATTGGTATTATACAATTTGAACGATGAATGATAAGGAAAATATTAAATAAAATGCTATCCGAATATTTCCAGAAAGTTATTCACTTTTATGATATTATTAATAACAGATATCATATTTATGATATTATAAATTTGACGAATATGAATAATATTTCAGTGGTTTATAGTGAGATCCTTGAATTAGATTATTATATCATTTTATACTTTTTTTAAACGTTTTTAATGCCTTTCTTAAAAATGACACTGAATTATTCAATATTACAATAATTTTCATTCAAATTGACCTTAATAGAGCACTGATGCAAATGTTTTGCGTAAAACTATGCGCAGTAAAACTTTTCTTTTCAGTTTCAGTAAACTTAAAAATAATGTATTAAATGAGTGTCTTAAACATTTAATACACCTCCGTGGCGCAATGGTTGGTGTGTTTAGCTACCGTGCTGGATGTCCCGAGTTCGATTCCCAAGGGAGTTGAAAATAAATATAAGTGATACTAAACTTTTTTCTTGAATGTTTTTCGCAATTACTTTGTGGCACATTTTATAAACTTTATAAAATTAAACAACTTTGTTTTAATCACTTTTTTATTATTATAAGTACACTTTAACCTACCGGATTCGACAAGAACCTTGTCATGTTTATTAAATTCTAAAACATTAAAAACATTATGAAGGGAATATAACAAATTATGAGTATTTTAATGTTTTCGAATTTAATAAACACTGATGATGACAAGGTTCTTGTCGAAACCGGTAGGTTAAAGTGTGCTAATAATAAAAAAAGTGGTTAAAACAAAGTTGTTTAATTTTATAAAGTTTTTATTAAGCTCTAATATTTTTCTTATATTACCCTAGAATATAAGATAAATATAAGAATTTAAAACTAATATTATGGTCTCTGAAGCGCAGGAGTAACGATCAAGATGATCAAGACGTCAATATGATGCAGTGGCCTATGTATCATTGGGTTATAAAGGAAGAAGAAACTTTTAATATTGACTGAAAATTTTAGTCAGAAATAAAACACCATTAAAAATTTTAATAAAGAAAAACGTTAATAACTTGATCTTAAAAAAAACGTCGTTTTTTATAGAAAGAATAATGTTGTATTGAAATAAATATCAAAACCTTTATTAAAGCGACCGTAATGATAGGGGAAATGAAACGGATAATTGACGAATGTAACATGAACTCGAATAAAAATATTCAAGATTTACCGAAATCTGAAACACAAAAGCGTAATAATTTATTCGGGGTTTTTTCATATCTAGATTTTCTGCAGCAATAAACAAAGCATCGGGGGTAAGCCCCGCCCCCGAGGTTCGGTCCCGAGACACGAAAACGGGACAAGAATTTATGCACGGGATTACGGAATCAACTCCGCTATAATAAGAATTTTAATCTAAGTTATGAATCAGCCGAAATGAAAACAAAACATCGAGAAGAAAACGCTGTGAAATTTTTCATTAAAACATTTATTAGTAAGCTTCATATAAACACGGCCGTAAACCAAAACATCAACACGGGTTACTCTGTAACTTTACTAAGTAAGATAAACCCTTGTTTACATGGTAAGGAAGAGCACTCAGCCTCTCTACAGGATTTCAAAAGATTACTTTATAATGTATACTATGTTTAAAGAAAAAAAGCATTTTATAGTTGTGTTATTTTATTTTATTAATAATTGACTCTTGAATCAATCAATAATATTTTTTTTTATCATTTTATTTATTTAAACTTACTGTACAGATAAAGTGCACTGGTGGGTTTATTGCAAAGAAGCAATATCTTCTTTCTTTTTTAAACTTAAAAAAAATATAATATATATACTAATTATACCTTTTAAAAAAAATATATTATACATTTTAATGTAATCTATACGGTAACACGCCTCCATTTGAAAAATTAAAATTCACAATAAAAAAAATACTTTACAACAAAAAAGAAGCAATATCTTCTTTCTTTTTTAAACATTAAAAAATACCTTTTTTATTAAAAAATAAATTATAAAGTAATGCGGTAACACGCCTCCAATTGAAAAATTAAAATTTTCAGTAAAAAAATACCTTACAACAAAAAATCAGCCAGACTTATTGCTGAGAAGCAATATCTTCCAAATAATAAAAATTATACAACAATGACTATGTTTAGAACTTTTTTACCTTTAAAATACAATACATTATCTTTATGGTAAAAAGTCTACTTGAAAATTTAAAATTTACAATTTAAAAGAAAAAAAACTTTACAACGAAAAGTCTATACTTCAAAAAATATATTATGCTGGTTCTCCTCCTTATATCCTACCCTCTTTAATTTAAAATCATCATTTTCTCTATTAAATTCCCGGCGCTCAGGACCCATGTGTCCATGCCCAAAAGTAAACACAACCGCCGTCATAAAACATAACGAGATTTCCAATAATAATTTACGTATATACCTCCCTGTTCCCTGTACAAAATTACATGCTTTGTGTCTGATATATTTGCAATTTTACTGGTCATTAAAAAAATCACGTCACTTAATGCATTGCTAGACCTCCATTACATGTTTCAACAATGACTATTGTATTATTTATTGATTCGGCATTAACTTTGTGGAATTACATGTTTGATTATTTAAAAAAAATTAAACAGTTGTAATAAACCACACAATGAGTTTTATTTTATTATAACACGACTAGTTTCAAAAACAGGTTTTCAGGTGAAAATTACAAAAAAAAACTATTGTAGTGATATTGATTAGGCACTATTTTAAAAGCAAAAAAAAGGATTAGATTTGTTTCGAATATCGGATAACTTATAACAAATCAACATATTTATAACAAATCAATCCGATATTTAGTAATAGCGGATTGATTTGTTTCAAATATCGGATAACATTTCTTTTGTTTTAAACCCTTATCGGAAACCTAGTGGTGCATAGAGTACTGCATTACCTCAACACAGAATTGCATTGATCGTTTTTTGCTTGAATGTAGTCTAGAATGATATTATATGAATTTGAAGTGAAAATCGTTTATTGCTTGAATGTAGTCCAGTATGCTATTATATGAATATGAAATGAAAAATCACTCATAATTATTTTGACTCCCATGCTAATCGATCCAGGTATTTCCAGTACGGTAGCCAAACGGTCTAACCACACTACAGGGGTGGACAATTCCTAGGTATACAGCATTAGTAATAGAATGAAGAATAACTAGGGAGACAGGGGTAAAAAAAATCCTGTTTATTCTACCCCACTAACATAAAAATGTACAACATTTTTACGGTATTCTTTACCTTTGAGTATTTTTTAAGGGCTAATGAAAATTTATATTAAGAGACAAATGTTGGAAGGAATGAAGAGAGGTATTATTAACTTTCAGGGAGAGTTTTGTGTACAGGGTGAATTGTATTAGTTGGCTGCAATATTTTTCTTGAAATTCTATTTCAATGAAACGAGGATGGCGTAGAAATAAGAATATTTAATTGGTAAGGAGTTTAATGGGAGAATGAGAGGCTCCAAGGAAGGTATGATATAATCGACGGTTAGAACTAACTAACTAACCTCCACGCCGCTTCCTCGCAGGGGTAGGCAGAGAGAATAGAACACCGATTATTTCGAATCCTGGCCCGACCGCTTTAAAATATTTGACATACCTGATCACATCAAGTTTTCATTGGTCTTCTTCTGCTCCTTTTTCCAATTACATTCACCTTATCAATATGTTTTGCCGTTCTTTCCTCACTCATTCGTTCCACATGTCCAAATCATCTCGAAAATTCTTATTTATATTTCATCGATAGTGCTTATTTCAGCCTTGTATTAATTATTTATAAAATAAAGTTAGTAAAAAAGTCTGTCCATTTGTAGCTTTATTTTTCGCCACACGTTAGTTGCATTTCTAGGATAGCCAGGAAGAAAAAGCTAGGTACATTTCTAACAAAAAAAGACAGAAAGAGGATTTGATACAACCTGTATATCCGAGCATTATGTATGCATATACATATAAACGAAAACGTAACGACAAAAATATTATTACCATGAAAAAGTTAACGTTTTAAAGAGCGCCCTGCGGTGACAAGCCTTAAACATACAACAGGGGAAGCTTTGCTACGGGAATAAAACATATTTATATCACAATTCAAAATCTTACTACCTGCGGGTCGTGATATGTTAGGGGAGGGGGGGGGGGGGCTGAACCCGTGACGTCACGGGTGACCACACTTCGTAATCTGCCTTTAAACCCCTTCAGCGAGCAGTCGCGTGAGATATGACGACCTCGCCACGGTTGCGGGATGAACAGCGCGAATTACAGCTGAGTCGCTCATTACGGCTGATATATGGGACGCGTTTATTAGCCACACCTGTATATATTAGGTCGCCCCAAAAGTTTGAGGCTTATTTTCAATTTTTATTTTCCTTAACCTCTTTGAAGGATGAAAGTACACCTAAAATCAAATCCTTCGTTGGCAGCTTTTAATATTTTTTTTACTTAACCCTTTCCGGTCCATTTATATTTTTTAAATAATTCCATCAGGTACACAATAGATTTACAGCATTACAGGGTAAAACAATACATCCAAGTTTTTTTTTTAATAACACTTGTGTTGAAAATGTATTTTGAATGTATCATTGAATTCTCGTCCCAGTATACCGCACACTAAATACGAGTAAGAAAAAAATATGTTTGCTTGTATTTTAACACTAAACTGATGAAGAAAAAAATGTCGAATGACATTCGACATAGGACTCACCGGAATAAAGTCGATGTCGAATGACATTCGACATAGGACTGGAGAGGGTTAATACATGTACTTTTTTTCAACACAGTTTGATAATTCGAAGGAAGATCTTGTGGGCTATTAGACGAGGATAAAGAGGAAAGAAGAATTATATTGAATATATTATAGATCTCTCGACAGAGATGGAGAAACGAATGAGAAAGGGGATTATAAAAGTCTGAATATTTACAGGGTTTATGACCTAGCGAGTGTTTTTGCCTAGAATTTACACTCATGAATTACATGAAATTATAGTAACTTTAAACATAAAGAGTAAATCCACTCGCGAGTAGGCATGGGCTATGAAACTTAAAAAGTTGAAGCCTGAGTAGGGTCATGATAAACGGTGTTGCATAAGCCGTGGCTAGATTTCACAGTCACTTGGACGTTAGGTAAATAAAAAAAAGGGTTTATGACCTATGTAACTTAAGTAACCATCACTTTATAAGTACACTTGTGTAACGTTCACCATTCCATCCCAACTTATCGTCTTTGTAGACTTATGGGGTCAGCTCTTCTAGTCCTCAAGTTGTAGGTCCTTGTATCATACATATACATAGTCACCTAGGCCACGCCTTCGAATCATGTTACCTTTCTGTAGGATTCATGAATTTTCGTAAACATTTAAACCATTCCTAAATAAATCCTATTAAGATAAACTACATAACCTAAATAACATAAAACAAATCCGTGTGAAAATTCTACGTTGTATTCTCCCATAAAGGTTTTTTGTTGTTGATAGATACTAATCACTCATTTCACTCTCATAAATTAAAATTATTACACATTGTTCCATATAAAGGCCAAATTATGAATTATCTTGAAAATTAAGAAATCCAAAAAAACCTAATCTAATAATAATTTATTAAATAATACATTGTTTCAAAATTCTTCCTTTGTTTTCAAACTCCGCCCCTTGACTAACCCCCTCCCCCTAACTTTCCCCTCTCCTTATTTAAAAAACAATTTTATATTTTATATTTAAGTTACTAAACAGACCTGAATGATGGAAGTTTAACTTCTGAAACACGTAGTCTTTAATAAATCTCAAGTGGTAAAAAACAAGTGTTTTCATTAATCATTGTAACATGTCTTACCACAAAGTTAATGCCGAAACAATAAATAAAAAGGTTTTCACCTATTTGTACTTGAAATATTATTAAAATACTACTTGAAATGCCCTCATTTAAGAATTGAAAATTAAACACTTGTTATACGCCATTAATTGAGTTTTATTTTACAAGACTAGTTTCGAAAACTACAGATATTTCATATTATTTTTTGACATATCATCAAAGCTAAAAAATAATATGTAAGTCTGGGCATTTACTGGGCTGACGACCGTCATAGGCTGGTTCAATTGATCACTTTACACACATGTAACATTCACCAATTCTACCCATTATTGACAACTAAACTACTCAAATTCTTGGAAGTACTATTTGTATGAACCAATTCAGAAACATTGTTATTGAATCACTAGAACTTCACTAGAGACATCTATTGAGGAGATGAAAATAAACTTTTTACTGAGCAGAAACTCTTATATCAGTATGCGAGGTCCGAATCCTGGATTATAATCACATACATGAGAAACGCCAGAAAATATAATTTTCATTTTTATTATTTAAGCTTGTAATTTAACAAATATCTGGACACACTCAAAATGTTGTAAACAGATATTTCCATTGATAGGCGATGACAAAAACTAACGAGCAAAAAATGAATTAATTTATTTTTAAATTAATTTATTTGACAGTACTTTTTGGAAGACCTAAAAATATGATTACGAGATATTTTATGAGAAAGCGCTTAGAATAACGTGAGTGATGTCGGCAGTGCCAGCGGCGAGCGTCGGTACTCTACCTACCACACCTACCGCCAGTCGCCGCTGAATACGCAACCAGCTCTTCAAAACATAATTCTCTTTTATGGATCAAATTTGACACCAAAAAGAGTTCTCTTGTTTCACAAATGCTACCATTATGTAAACAAGGTTTTTGGTTACTAAAAGGAATACACGAGTCCTCTTTATTACACGTATAGCTGAATGAAACTAATGAAATAAATAAATAAATAAATAAATAAACTGTCCGCCTCCGTAGTGTAATGGTTAGCGGCAAGACGAACCTACTTTATTTTAAGATATTTATTTTAACTTAAGTCAAAAATATATTTTATTATTCTAATCCTCGTTTTCAAACAGTGGTGCATAGGGTATTTTAATGCAGTGCTATCTTGATTTTTAATTGCTTGAAGACAAGGGGGTTACTCCTGCTCTAGGGGGACTAGTTCAAGGTGATTTTTTTCAAATATTATTTTATAATTAT
Source organism: Brachycentrus maculatus (assembly GCF_059751285.1). Taxonomy (NCBI): domain Eukaryota; kingdom Metazoa; phylum Arthropoda; class Insecta; order Trichoptera; family Brachycentridae; genus Brachycentrus; species Brachycentrus maculatus. Next base: position 233,635 of record NW_028281166.1, on the reverse strand, counting down.
AAAATGGAGAATTACAAAGTTAGTGCTTCAAAATTAAATTATATAATAAATTAATTGTATGTGAAAATGTATCTTAGTGAAAATATTGATCGCTTTAACATATTTTTTTAAATTATTTATTTATCTAACTAACTAACTATCACTCCGTTTCACCGCAGGGGTAGACAGAGAGAAAAGAACGCCAAAATAATCTGTTTTCTAAACAATGTTCGTCCCTTGTACATTGATACTTATACATACCCTCCCATTATTACGACTCCTGACCTGACCACCAAGAATTAAGCATACTTAATCATGACAAGTTTTCCTCAGTCTTCCTCTACTTCTATTACCAGTCACTTTCGCCTCATAAAACAAATCACATGCTATAACCATCTCAAAAAAGCTTAGTTTTGTCGATAATGCTTATCTCAGCCTTCCATTCTTTCCTCATATCACCATTCGAATATCTGTCATGCAACGATCTGCCACACATACGTCTGAAATAAGTATTATCGAAAATAATGCATGAATAAAACAATATTAATATGTAAGCATTGTCGAAAACAACACGTTTTCGACAATGCTTACGTATTATTTCCTTATTTCTATTAAAAGATGTATCCATTCAAAGATCCATCACACATCATTCTGTAAAACATTTGTGTGAAACAAATTTCAACTGCATTCAGTCTACTTTCATCCTTATTTTGCAAACGTTTCTCTTCCATACATATGCATTGTTAACTGTTAACATATGTAAACATTAACCTTTTGTAATAAACAAAGATTAATATTTCTGTTTTTATTATTTACAAAATACTTCAATTTAATAGAATAAAATAACAACTTTGTAGTGTTTTCCAAATGAATTTTATTTGACTAGCAACCGGATTTCGTCAAAACCGACATCATCAGACTGATGCATTAAAGTAAGCTTAAGCGGTTCATTATAAGATATAGGTATCAAATTCTGAAATTTCTTGATTGTTTTTCGCAGATACTTTGTGGCATATTTTATAAACTCTATAAAATTTTTTAAAAAACTTTGTTTTAACCACTTTTGTTATTATAAACACACTTTAACCTACCGGTTTTGACAAAAACCTTGTCATTATCAGGGTTTATAAAATTCTAAAACGTTAAAATACTCATAACTAATTACATTCCCTTACCATGTGAATGTAATTATTTATGAGTATTTTAATGTTTTTAATGTTTAAGAATTTAACAAACCCTGATGACGACAAGGTTCTTGTCGAAACCGGTAGGTTAAAGTGTGCTTATAATAAAAAGTGGTTAATGCAAAGTTTTTTAATTTTATAAAATATAAATTCTGAAATTCTCAGAAACTCTGCCTCAAGAGTCCGCGACACTAACCGCGGGACCACAACCCGACACTTATGAGTATCAGAGAGTGTGTGAAGTAAGAAAGTAGATAAGACGGACTTACCACCATCAGGTTCCACATCTTGGCGGCCTCGGCGACAGTGGTGCACACGGTACTGCAGCCGGCCAGTAGCAGCAGCTTCTGCGGAGGGTTGTACAGGAGGTTGTACATCACGCTCGCCCCCAGACCTGGTTCACACTGAAAACAGCAAAAAAGTTACTCAATATTAACTTGCGAATAAATTGTTAGTCGATAGTTTGAGTAAGTCCGAATTTCAGATTTGAACCTGCAATTAAATTGTTTGTCGAAATTTTAAGTATATCCTAATCTGAAATTTGAACATGCGAAAAAATTATTAGTCGATATTTTGAGTATATCCCAAATCTGAGCTTTGGACTTACGAATAAATTGTTTGTGGATATTTTGAGTTTATCCTAATCTGGGCTTTGAACTAACGAATAAATTGTTTGCCAATATGTTGAGTTTATCCAAATCTGGGCTTTGAACTTACAAATAAATTGTTTGTCGATATTTTGAGTTTATCCAAATCTAAGCTTTGAACTAACGAATAAATTGTTTGTCGATATGTTGAGTTTATCCAAATCGGAGCTTTGAACTTGCGAATAAATTGTTTATCGATATTTTGAGTATATCTCGATCATTGCACACATAAACTGAATGTAATTCTGGAAGGGACATTATTCAGATTGATTATAGACGTTACTGATAAGTTTGTGGGACGTTAGCGTTTAAATGTGACAATTAGGCACTTTGTTATATAACTTATTAAAATGTTTTCGGATCTGTACAGCAGAAACTCTTCGTATGCTCACATTTTAATGTTAATGTGAATCTTTTGAAATAAGACAACATGTTTATTTTAAAAAATGAGTAGAATGATGAACGTTACACAATGCATAAAGTGATTACTTAGACAGACAATATCAGGGATCCAATTCCAGAATCCAACATATTCGCACTCATTTTTGTATAATGAAAACGATTAAACTCCATTGAGACATATAATATATCTAGATATATGGCCCTTAGGGGTAAAACTTTCTCTTTGGGTGTAATCAAATAACTTCAAGAATATATTGTTATAAATACTCTTTTTACGCTTGTCCTTACTGGAATGCTATTAAGCTCCCATATAAAGATATATGGAGAGGGTGGATCTCTGCACGTCCATCCTTACTTTACTGTTCATTTGGACTACTCTTCAAACTTGCTTTTTGATTCCGTAGGCTTTTGCCATGATAAGACTTCCTAGGAAAAAAAATTATAGGAAAATAAAAAATAAAAAATTCCCAGGAGTCGATTAATAAATACACTTAATCCTCTATGCGTTGTAATCGATGAATACTTCTTCTACCAGAACCATTCTGCCTTTTTCGAACCCCTATCCTCATCCAATGGTGCATAGGGCACTGCATCATATAAACGCAGTGTTATCTTGATCGTTAACACATTATTTCAATGTGATCAGCCCTCCGCTTCAGGGTAAAATTACCAGTCCAGGGTAATATTAAATAAATATGAGAGTGAAAAAATCACGTATATATATTTTACCTTCTCTCTGGGAATCAAACTTGGGAACTCCAGAACGGTACCCGATCGTGCTGACCATTTTGTAGGTTAAAGAAAAATACTTTAATGAAAAACTGTGATTATTGCTAAGAAAAACCGAAAATTTAATGAAAAAGTTAATGAATTCGTATTATTTTTTGACATCTCATCAAAGATGAAGAAGAATATGGAAGTCTGTAATTGGAGATAATCCAGATTTTGTGAACAAGTATTTGGACACACTCAAAATGTTGTAAATGAATTCGTAAATGAAGATGATGAAAATAAATGGCTCTACATCTTAAAACAATATTACATTGTTGGCGATTGTTCCGCGAGCGCCGGCGCCGGAGTGCCAAGTGTTGCCGGTAATGGTACACAGCGGAGCCCACAAGGAACAAAGATGTGCCCCGAACTTGGACAGACCCAAATGGGATTTAATTACCAGTGTCGTTATTATAAATTGAGAAATATGTTAACAAAAGATCATTAAGGCGTAATTAATAAATAAAGGGAGGCCATGTTTCTTAGCGTTTTATTGTACTAAGTAAATATCCTTGATAAGACAATAACTTGTGAAAACATACTATATTTCTTGAATGTTTTTCGCAAATACTTTGTGGCACATTTTATAAACTTTATAAAATAAAACAACTTTGTTTTAATCACTTTTTATTAACTGTAACCTAACTATGAATATTTCAATGTTTTAGAATTTGGTACATAAACCCTGATGATGATAAGGTTCTTGTCGAAACCGGTTGGATAAAGTGTACCAATAAAAAGTGGTAAAAATAAAGTTGTTTTATTTTATAAACACACCACATATATTAATTATAATGGCTCCAGAGTTACTAGAAGAGCTGTTTATTCCAAACGAATTGGTTGATAGACGTCTCACGCTTTGATCAGCTACAACAATAGACATGGTAAAGTGATCTTACCACCTCGAATGTGTCTTTGCTGTTGCGAACCGATGGCGTGGAATGCTCTTTCACCTGTAGTTATGAATAGTGAGAATGAGATAATCCCAGAAAGAAACCGGAAACGCATTATTTCCACTATCTTCTTTTCCCCAATTCAATCACAGGGAAGCCCTTTTCTTCAATTTTGTAAACACAATGATTTTTTTAAACCTATGTCTCAACAGATGTGTGACAAAATTGTCATACGTTTTCTATATATTATTGTAAAATTGGTACAATTTTATTTAAAGTAACGAATGTGTTTGACATTTTCAAAGAGTAAAACGATATTTTATCAAATGATATTTGTCATGATTCGAAATTGTAAAAAAAAAACGATTCAACAAAAGCCAATACGCAAATGTTTCTTAAATGACGTAAAATATAGAAAAAGTGTAGAAATTATACAGTTTGACAAAAAGTCGGTATTATTTTCTTTGATTATGACGAATCGAATTGTGTTAATAACATAACCAAAGTAATTTACAAAAAAAATGATGATTTTGATTGGACGAAGATGTGAAAAAGTTAGTGAGAACTTTTTTTTTCAAATGATTTATTTGGCAGTCACCCAGTGAAAGGATGTTTCTGCCAGTGTCAAGTATTATTTTTATTTACAACAAAAAAAAAACAAAATAATAAAAACAATTCATAAAAAATTTCAAAGTTTTAATGCGTTTAGCTTTATCATTTTAGAAATTATGACCGCAATTCTAGAATTAGGTTCAGAAAGAAGGGTGGATACTTGGGTGGGGAGTTGGATTCCTGCCCGTGTTAAGCTATTTAGAAAGTTCTTCTTCTCTGTTGTGAGCGGACACTGAAAGAACGTATGGTTTGCATCCCCTATATCTTGCCACATTCGCAATATGGTGATGTAACTCACTTTATCTTATAGATGAGAACTTGGTTTATCTCTTTGTTTTTATATGGAATTGATTTGAGTGATTTTTATATGTATTTATTTGGCAATAAAAGAAACATGATAAGTACTACCTTTTTCTCTTTCTCCTCGATGTGATCTGGCAATGTGGAATTACACGATACACTTTAATTAATTTCCATAATTCTGTTCGAAGCTTGTTTGCGAACATCGGGATAATAATAATAATTGATTAGATTCTGTATACCCTTCCTCATTAATCCGCTCCATGAAGAGACGTGTTTAACAATCATAATTTATCATATGTTTGAATAACTAATGACACGCTTAAATCCGGATTTCGGATTGTAGTATGCGCGGTATTTAAAGACAATACGCTTGTTATCGTACACAACAGATTAACGTTTCCAAATATAGAACTAGTGCCAATAAAATACCTAGTATTTCATCCATTTGTCAAAAGCGAGCATGAATAATTTGTATTATTCTGGCATAGAATGAACAAAAAATACAAAATCTAAATATTACTAGTTTTATTATAGTATTAAGTATATTGTAGTATTAAGTTTTATTTTTTATAGGAAGTTTTCTCCTTGCATCCTTAGTTACTATGAATTCAAACAAATGAATCGTAAATGCTTAGTTTAATTATTTCATTAGTTTTAATTATTTCAAAATAGTTAAAATTAAATTTATTCTTTATATTTTTATTATTATTTTGTCATAATATATACATTATGTAATATATTTTATACCGATTTAATACGGCCGTTAGTTAATAAAGGAAAAAAATGTTGGGGAGAGTACAAAAAATGTAAAGATAAAGGAGATGTTTTTTATTAATATGGATTTGCTTTTATTCATTAAATATGATCACTTAAGCCAGCCAATGCCAGTTGCAAGCGTGGTGATGCCCAAACATTAGTTTGCATCCAAAAATACTTCATCTTTGTTGAAACATTTTATGAATCCTGATATTTTTAAGATTATTATTTGGTTTAAAGTTCTGTGATGTGGTATTGTAATGAAAAATAGTTTTATTTGATTTTTATGGAAAATTTTATGTTTTTTAAATCTACAAAAGAGATTTAAATTTAAACATACGATTATTGTCACTTCTCAACAAATCTTCTAACAATTCCTAAATAATATTCGAATCTCAATATTATATATTTAAAGAGATACAAAATACCTTTGTTGATCTAACAACCAGTTTATTAATCACGGACGTGACGGAGTAAATATTTTACCAACTAATTCAGTACCCACAATAAACAGTAATTCAAATAATTACCACACAATACAAATAGATTTCAATCGCAGTCGTGAAACCTGAGATCGAGATGAGCTGGCTTATTTAAACGCCGAGTAATAAGACGTCCTAATAACGTCAAAGCCTTAAATGTTTACGTAGATTATTACTCTGAAGATTAAGATGTTGAGAACTATGTACAAGTCATAGACACTGTTAGGAAACTCCGAGAAACTCACCGCAAATACCTACAATGGTTTTTTCTTTAATATTCCAAACCTTAAAACCCTTTTTTTATTCATATAGAAATACACACACACACAAACATATTATAAGTAGTTCGCCTTCGTAGTGTAGTGGTCAGCGGGTTCAGCTAGCGTACTGGATGTTCCATATTCGATTTCCAGGGGAGTCAATAGTCACTAAACATTAGTGGCTTTTCACTATTCAATTTTTTAACTCAATTTTTTTTAATATTGGTATGCACCATTGGTTACAAATAAAGGTTTTATGCGTTTAAATATATATAAATATATATATATATATATATATATATATATATATATATATATATATATATATATATACATATATATATATATATATATATATATATATATATATATATATATATATATATATATATATATATATATATATATATATATATATATATATATATATATATATATATATATATATATATATATATATATATATATATATATATATATATATATATATATATATATATATATATATATATATATATATATATATATATATATATATATATATATATATATATATATATATATATATATATATATATATATATATATATATATATATATATATATATATATATATATATATATATATATATATATATATTTACACATATGTATAAATGTGTGATAGAAACAAGTATTTAGTTTAAAGTATTTATAAAAAACTAAATATATATATATATATATATATATATATATATATATATATATATATATATATATATATATATATATATATATATATATATATATATATATATATATATATATATATATATATATATATATATTTACACATATGTATAAATGTGTGATAGAAACAAGTATTTAGTTTAAAGTATTTATAAAAAACCTTTACGAGTATATTGTTTACAGCCCTTGAAGTGATTTCTTACTAAAACAGCGCTCTTTAAATTACCCAATAAATAAAAGCACATCTGCCCATCGCGCGAATTGGATTTCTTTGTTAATTAGTGATTTATACGGTTCTCCAATAGTCGAAGTTCTATTGGAGTTCAGAACTGTATTTCCTTTGGAATGAATGATATACCGCATGTACCATATAAACTATCCTAAAGGTTTATGACATGTACAGGATATTACAGATCCAACCGAGGCGCGCTGTAATCCACGTATCAAATATGAAAATATGAGTTACTCGCGGTAATGGCCGTCTCAGGGAGGAAACCTTCGCCCCTGGGCTTCGGGGGAAGGAAAACAAGCCGTAAACCAACCCCGAGTGGCCCTTAGCGAAGTTTTATCTCTGTTTTTATTAGGGCAGAAAGCTTCAGGTGGTGGAAACCAGGATTCCATTATGACCCGATGATGTGCCAAGTACGGAGCGGTAACGCCGAACTGAACAATCCACTTGGAAATGGTATTTAGTGCTATTCTCGAAACTTTCCCCCAAATGTTCGAACATAATTAACAACGTACAATGTGTTATGGAAAGTGTGTTGTATTCAAGGCGGGGAATATGAAAGTATAGGCATTAATATGGCTTACGATTTGTCATTGACTGCCTAATGTCATCACTTCATACGCTATGTAACATTCACCTGCTGCTCTAGATCAAATATTCATGTTTACACTGTGTTTGAAACGTGCACACATCTTACTTTATAAGAAAATATCTACACGCGAGATTTGATTATCATGGTTTAAATCTTTACTTTTGTAAGTGGGTTTTTTTCGATTGAATTAGAAAAAAAATAAGAACGAAACCAATTTTTTATTTATTTTTAATTTGCATATTTTAAATAAAATCCAATAACATGGATATTTGAAAACATTTGTAGTAAAATCTTTTGCGTGAAAAAAATAGGTAAAATATTTTCACGGAAAAGGAAATAAAATCGATGATTGTCATTTTGATTTTAATAACCGTAAAGAAGTAATCGTCATTTATATTTTTTAATTTTCTGTAAAATATTATTGTAAATGCGGTTTCCAATTTACGTCACAAAATTAAGTTATACAAAAATCAGATGTAACCGTAGATGACAGATATTTTACCTTATAAAAGAACGGGTTGAATCAAACACTGCGTATTTGAGAAAACGATTAAAAATAATATATAACCGTTTGAGAATACGTCCCTATTTAAGTTTATTTAAAAAAAATCTCTTTCTTAGTGCTACTTTAACTTTAAGACTATTTCAAGAAATGAACAGAATATACAGATAACGAAAATGTAGCCCAACACAAAATTAAATTTTATTTTTGTACAAATTGTTTTTATGATAATCTTGAAACGATTGTTGAAAAATAAAATAAATGAAAAGCAATTTATTTTGTGTCAACAACCATTACTGTTTACATTATATCACGAACCTGGGGTCCTTTTATGTCGCATACACTTTTCAATGAATTGATGAAGTAATTATTTTGTAGTATTTTTAGTTTGTCCATTTTTTTATTGTGGAGAAATTGGGCGTAATCAAAGCATTGTTAGTAAAATAACCAGTGTAAAATGAAGTAAAGTAAATAGAAAATGATAAGTAAGTAAATATAATCAAACATGCATCAAGAGAGTATCTCCCTTACTAGAAGCTTAGTATAATAATTACTTATGTTATGATATTCAATCACATATATTTATAATAAAGTTAGTATTGAAATATGTAAAACTTTCTAAATTTGAGTAATACGGTCCATTTAATCATTGAACTTCTGCAAAAGATGAGTACGTTGGAGGGCGTGATCCTAAAAAGCAATATCTTCCAACCAACCGAACGAAAATTATAATGAATAGTGAAAGTTTGTTCTTTTTCGGTCTGTTTGGATAAATGGGATTAGTACTTGTACAAAATTAAACATTATTATATACTGGGTGGTAGCAAAGAATAAAAGTTGGAAAAAGATCTGAAGGGTAAGGCAGGAATACGAGGAAAGATAGTATTCTTTCAGACATTTCTTGAAGATAGATTCATTCCATAGGCAGCTTTAACAGTGCAGGAAATTTACAAATTAAAACTGAAATTTGGTTTTTCATCACATTTATTTTTGATACTTTTCTCCAACCGGTTTTGACAACAACCTTGGCATCTTAATCCTGCCTATGCACCTAAATATTTCACAGTGTTAGGTTAAGTACATGTCCATCTCTGACACGTTCTTGTCGAAACCGGTTGGAGAAAAGTACCAAAAATAAAAGTGGCAAAAACAAAGGTTAAGTCTTATTTTATAAAGTTAAATAAAATATGCCACAAGGTATCAACATAAAAAATTGAAGAATGTGCAGAAATTATTGGAAAATAATGCGTTACACAATAGAATAGAAAGTTTTCTTTCCCCGAAAGAAGCGGAAAGACTATGGTCGAAAAAAGGTACATAAATTTTCACCAAACTATTTTGGTACGCTAAAATTTCAAGTAATATTATGGAAAAGCAAAAGAGATGGTATATTTATGCGCTGGTAAAAACGAAGCAATTTTAATTAAGTTTGAGAAGGTGATACATGGATATATTTTTTTAGTTGAAAGTAAAGTGAGTGCTGCGGTTCTATAACGATGTTATGATAACAATTTTAAGTAATTTATAATGTCGCATGTTCGTAATTTACAACCTCGAAGGTATTTTTATTAAACTATAATTGAAAATCTGTGATGAAATTTTGTGGAAAGGAAAACTATTTAAAATAATGAAATTTAAAGTATTGTCTCATACGGGAAATAGACAAGAACATATACTGCGAGAGCCAAATCTCTTTTTAGAATGTCAGAAATGAGACAGTAAGGTGCATAATCGGAAACACTTTAAAAGAACAAATAAGGAACACGGAAATCGGGAAAACATTTAGTACGCAGGATAAAGTCGGATGGAGAAGACAGTGATGACTATTCTGGGATGCCTATGTCAACGGAATGCAAGAAAATAGACTGGACATGATTGATCTTCAAGAGAACCCAGATAGAAGAAGACCACCTGGAAGACCTCTAAAACGATGGCGTGACAGCTGGCGAGCCATCGCTTTGTTAGCTCCACGTCACAAGACGCAGATAACGGAACAAATAGATCCTCAAATCTAAAAGAAGGATAATAATAAGGAGAAAAACAAGTATTTTCTTACAATACATTCCTATTTCCATAACTATTTTGTCTATCTATTGATGTGAAAGTCATATTTCTAATATTATTTTGTATTTTGATATTATAAAAAAAAAACTTAACGCTGTCAAGTGCTTTAAGCTCTAAATATTTTAACGTATACATTTTAGTATCATTTGGAATAGGTTTTCCTTTTTCAAACGTCCCGCACTTCCTGTAGTTAATATCCCACCTCAGTTTTATTAGAGAAATTTCCTGAAAAACTCCCTTTCTCCATTGTAACTTTGAGCCATACATTACACACACAGAGGTACCCTACCCTACTTATATTATACAATGTACAATACATCCTCCTCCTCTCCCACGCGCTCTACCGCTCGTACAACTTGTTTCCACAAAGATTTCTTTACCCGCCGTAATTGTTATCCCAGGAGGAGTAGCTATTTATTAAGCCTCTCATTTCGTTATGATTTATTATTCCAGACAGCATTTTGGAGGTAACATTATAAAAATAAACAGACCTATTCCGCGTACTTAACAAAAACTTTCCGAATAATGGTAGAGGCAAAAATCATGTTATGAAATGAGTAAATTAGAAATTTATGTATTAATTTTAAATCAAACACAGATTTTTGAGTCTACTAAGTTGTATTTTATTAATAAAAACACATAAAAAAATTATATTGTGACAATTGTTTCGCCTGGTTACGGCATTTTCAAACGAATGTCATTATATACATTTTTCATGTGTTTTCGTTAACAAAATACAACTTAGTAGACTCAAAAATCTGTGTTTGATTTAAAATTAATACATAAATTAAAATGGAGTTCTAAGAATTAAACGCCAAATCAATAAATAAATTAGAAATACCTAGAAGCGACGCTTACTTGTTTTATTGAATTTTTATTTTAATTTAGAAAGTCAAAAGAAAACATATTTTCTTTTACTCCTATGAACCCCCATATGGTGTACAGAGCACTGCGTCGAATAAAATAACTAACTATATATATATATATATATATATATATATATATATATATATATTTATATGTATATATATATATATATATATATATATATATATATATATATATATATATATATATATATATATATATATATATATATATATATATATATATATATATATATATATATATATATATATATATATATATATATATATATATATATATATATATATATATATATATATATATATATATATATATATATATATATATATATATATATATATATATATATATATATATATATATATATATATATATATATATATATATATATATATATATATATATATATATATATATATATATATATATATATATATATATATATATAGATACATATTTATATTATATGTATATGGTATACATGCATACAAACATTGAATTTAATTTCCGGTTTTGTATTCAGAAATCGCGTTTTATTTTTTCTTAAAGCTTTGCATTTTCTTGTTGGAATTCCTCGTCATTCCTTTTCCTGTAATCTCCCGGAACAAGGTGAACAAATGCTCTCCCATGGCAGAGGATAGAGATTTATTCCCAACACAATTCAGGTCCATACAAAACATGTACACTTATGGTACATCACGTCACGTTTACTATAGCATTCCCGTGTTAAGCCACCAGTCTTGCTATTTCTCGAAATGTATTCTTGGAAAAAAATCACCAGCACTAATCAATATACATATCTTTTAAAAATAATCACTAGCACTTATCAATAAATACATTTAGTAAATACAATCAGTAGCACTTATCAATAAATATATTTTAAAAATAGAATCACTAGCACTAATCAATAAATAAATATTTTAAAAACAATCACTAGCACTTATCAATAATTATATTTCGTATATACAATACAGTAGCACTAATAAATAAATATATTTTAAAAATAGAATCACCAGCCCTAATCAATTAAAATATTTTTGAAATAGAATCACCAGGACTAATCAATCAATATCAATCAGTTTGAATGAATATTTGACCTTGTTACGAAAAGACCGTTCAAAAAGGGATTAGGCCGCTCCTCATCCCCTATATTCTACCCTCATTAAGTTAAGTTTAGTTACCCTCATCATATTTTTTCTAGTAAATTGGCGTCGCTCAGTTTCTCATATATGTACATCCTACATACTTACTATTTGTTTGCACATTTAAGGGTTGATTTCTGTAATATGCTGACGTATTGTTTTTGATTTTAATTAATTATTTAAATAAAATTTTTCACATATCTTTAAATCGCAATCATGTGATCTCCGAGTGAAAAAAAAACACATTATATCAAAACCATTTTTTATTTTTGGATTTTTTTACAAAGTATGTTCATCTGTTATATGATATGTAAGCAAATTAATGAATAATATTTTTCATGGCGGAATTCATTTTAATGATTTTAATTTAAATAAGTGCGTTTATTTCATTAATTTAAGTGTCATTTTATTTTATTTGTACGAACGTATTGGTGTGATGTTGTTTTCTTTTGAAACGATCAGAGTTAAAATAAATCTTTGAAAACAATACAGTTATTTGTTAATTCATTAAATACGGTTTCTCTAATGTAAATGTACTAATGTACAAAGATTACTTGGTAACTACTTGTCCAGTAATATTTAAATTACTACTTTACGTATAATATTTCCAAAATAAGTATGACACATGGCTAAATTGTGTAATTTTCATTATGATTTGATAATTCCATGCGTACTTTTATCGATTTTATTTGGATGTACGAAATAAGATGAAAAATTGGAAAATTTTCAATCATGGACAGTTCTTCTAATAGCATTGTCTCTTATTCCTTTTTTCAAGCGTCTTTAAAGAGCCTTAAAAGCTCTTTATCAATTACTCAAATACATGTTTTGTAAAATTAATTTTGTCGTTGATAAATTTTAAGGATTTTGAGGATAAAAAAAGTGAGATGTTGATATTTGGTTCTCTTTTCGTAAATCCCTTAAAACAGGATTAGGAGTTCGGGACTCCCCCCTTAGAATCGCTATAAATATCTCGCGTTAATATCGGCGATGGGAGGCGCCCATTCGGTGGTATCGGCATCCTGGAAGTACATCACGCGGTACAGGACTACGGCGCGAGGGTGTGGAGGACACAAAGGCCTCATTGAACTACAATAATACAAACATAATGCATGCCATAACCCACACTGCACGTAGCTGGCGATATTGTAATAGGGGCTTTATGAAAAAAAATCAATTCTGTATATATATGTTTATATATATATATATATATATATATATATATATATATATATATATATATATATATATATATATATATATATATATATATATATATATATATATATATATATATATATATATATATATAAATATATTTATATATATATATATATATATAAATAAATATATATATATATATATATATATATATATATATATATATATATATATATATATATATATATATATATATATATATATATATATATATATATATATATATATATATATATATATATATATATATATATAAATATATATATATATATATATATATATATATATATATATATATATATAATCAATAGTGTGCAAAGCTAAATTCTATAGGGAAAAAAGCCAATAGAATTCAGCTATGCACATATCGCTCACTCCTTTCAAGAACGTCATAAATCAAAAATCGTCAATTTTTAGTTGTACATGTTTTCAGAACGCCCAGAAAATTTACTATATCCCAGCAAAAGAGGCATGTTTTTAACTTAATATTTACCCGCTACAGGGCAGAAAGTGTTGTTTTTGCATTTTGAAGAAAAGTTATTGTTTAATTATTTTTTGAAATATTTTAAATATTTTTCAAATGGAGAAAAAACCTTCAGGTTTTACCTAAAAAGATCTGTTACACACTAAAAAGTTCAATAAGTGGCTTGATATTTATTTTTAATACATTGTATTATATTTTTAAACTTTAAAAACGTTCTCCTGAAAAATCAAGTTTTTTGATTTACGACGTTCTTGAAAGGAGTGAGCGATATGTATTTTGAGTAATTCCTCGTAGATAGCCATTATTAATGATCAATACTAACGTGCATTGAGCATTTTGTGTTCCGTTTGAGAAAATCACGTTCGTGATTGAATATTTATACTACACATGTATTTATACTATTAAGGAAACTAAACTACCAGTGAATGAACGGATCGGCGTTTGTGAACGAGTTTCACTCAAAATTGAGATCCGGATACTAAATCTATTGATCGGAACTGATTTTTTTACATCCGTTCATTCAAGAATGATCCACGTGTATATAAACGTGTTTGTGACAGAAAGTTTACAAGTTTGTTGGTTAGCAGTGAGTGGACGAGCTGAAACCGTTTACAGATATTAAATGACATGATATAAAGCCTGTAATAATTTAGAAGGTGAAATGACTGTCTGGCGCCAATACCCCATACATACTACAACTGTAGAACATTTATATTAAACAGGAGAACCATTTTCCTACTGCGAATATATTGATCAAAGCGGTTTCTGAATATTTAAATAAAAAGACAAAAAATGTTCAGAATAACATGATTTAAATTCACTATTTATGTGGACACCAAATTTCTCATTTGAAATTACAATTTCCATGAAAAACACATTATTATATAAGTTTTTTTTGTGTTTCCTATAACATTTTCTTTACGAACTTTTTCAAATTTCTCAGAATGTAGATTTTCTTACTGAAGTCTCAAGAGAGAGCAATTTATAGGATGGGAATATGAAAGTCTTTGGGCATTTATAGGAATTGTATCCTGTAATTGGCTGCCTTGAGTGATCACTTTGTACACATTCGTAACGTTTACCATTATGATAATATTTGAACAACCATATCACTTATGCTAATACTTCTTTGGGTGCGAGTTTTAGACGACTTTTATTGAGAATCTTTTGTTATAAATTTGGAACCTTCTTCATATCTATATGTGAGATTCGTTATAATACCAATTAATGCGACGAACTTGGGATGCCTTCAAATATTTGACAAGAGTGTTTATATATTTACAGTATTTTGAATATGCCTAAATCTTTGTAAAAACGCGAATGTTGTATTTTTCCCTTACTGAATTGTTTTCAAGATTGATGTCCTAAAGAGATGAATATTTTTTTGTTGTAGGAAATGTGGGTTCTTAATGCATTTAAGGACTTGCAGTCCATCTGAACAATTTCCTTAAATAAATTATTGTAAATAAACACCGAAACACGACATAATTTTTAGGACAACTGTTTTTCATCACCATTATTTTACTGTTTCAAAAAAGCTACAAAGTTTTACAAAGTTCAAAGTACTCAATATATTTTAATTTTTCCATCTTATAAAAAAAAAAAGTTTAAACAGTTAAATAATTCCCTTTCAATACTAAAAAAAGTTACGAGAATCAATAAATTATCTTGAATCATAAATTGTGTTATCAATATAATATTAATATATTACTGATAAATTCAACAAAGTAGATACGAATTCAAAGTTTTTTTTTAAAACGTGCACCATATATTTTCAATGAAACGGACAACAAGATCCACGCGATATTTTTAAGAGCAGTTAAGAATCGGGGTTCTGTAAGCACTAACCCTTTATATAGGTTCTTTGAAGCCAAAAGATACTCGGTATAATCAATAATAATTACGTTGATGAATATTCTACGGTTACTGTTACGTTACCTAATGACGCGGAAAGACAAATGGCCGGAATGATTTTAGGACTTAACGCTCGCAAATTAGCCTTTATCTCCCCTAGATGACTTCATTTCGATATCGTATCGGATAATTAAATATATAACTGAGAAGAGTTCGGGCGGAATAATAGGAGCTGTAGCAAATTCCCGACAAACTTTGCAATTTCCCGAGATGAAATAATACTGATTGGGGATGCTGATAGATACAGTGAGTTAGATGGCTCAATACAGATACCATTTAAACTTTCGTTTTATACAAATCAGTTATGTTAAGAAAATTTTTGATGAATAATATAACCCTTAGGGGGGCACAAAGAATTTTTTTGTATATCTACTAAAATTATCCGGAATCTACTGATCTATCAAAAGTGGGTCATAATTTGCTGAGATCTTTGCGCAGTCTTTTGAAATTGGGTTTAGATCGAGAACCTTTTATTTGGTGCTTTGCTTATACTTGGCTAAACGATTTGCTAAGATATTTTTTTGTGCAGTAAATAACTATCGTTTATAATTTTTTATTTTTGATCTAAAAATAAATATACTATATTTAAAATTAAATTTTCATCGTATTTTTATCGCGTATCGCAAAAAAAGTCAAAAATAATGTTTGTACTAAAATACGTTATAATATGTCTTTTTGAAATTTCAGAAATATGGTTGTCGATCGCGGGTAGTGAATGTTACACTGTGTTTAAATCAATTTCTTAAACCACCCATAGACAGATGGTATGCCTTATAAATACTTATACGATTAGTTTACAATCTCAATGAACTTTCAAGTTAAACTAAATTTAATTTCTAAACATCGATAACTCAATATTTTAACGATATAAAAAATCCAATATTTCCAATAAAATTTTGAATAAAAGAAAATATCAAATATACGATTATAGCAATGATTCTTAATCTTTGATACGATATTTACAGCAAAATATGATATATGTCGTGCAAACAGGAATTCTGAAAAAATAATAAACTCGACATGGAAGAAAAGGCGTTTATGGGTAAAAAAGGTCTCAAAGGTATTTAAGAATTATTTAGTATTTTCTATTTCCTCCCCAGAATTGAACAGGCATTCATTTTTTTCCATTTAATACACGCTCATCAGATAAAAGCAAGGAGACGGAGGAAAAACATTTACATTTTTGTTCATATTCACACATCATGCCTTTCACGTCTTAATAATATTAAAATGGGTAAAATGGTTTCGAGTTACTGTGCCTTTTAGCTGATGTAGAAATGATAATGAAAATATAAACGCATATATTAAAAGGTTTTTCTAACGAAAATCATCATATATTATATTTTTAGATTTTTGCTTATTGTAAAATAATTAAATAAATACTTTCACATTTTTTTGGCCGGAAAAATGTATAATTTAAAGGTAATATTTTCTTTAGAGCTTGTATTCTGCTTTTTTATACTCTTGTTTATTTTTACATTATTCGAAATATTTTACTCGTTAAATTATTATACGATATATTCTAGATTTAATTATGTTAGCTTTATATTTAAAAAAATGTATTTGAACAAAAAATATTAAAATAAAACGATTCTTTAGAAATACTCATATCCATCATAAAACAGAATACCAAAATGTTCCGTGTATTAATGTTAATAAAACATTGTAATAATGGCAATTCTTTATTTGTATTCTAATCATAAATTCTCTTCAATCTATCGTATAGGATTTGTAAATCATATTTATAATTTAAAAAAAAAAAACACCGTTAAAAATTACGTTGTGGTCATCACTTCGAGAATCAAAGGTTTTCAGTTTTGGAATTCAGATTTACTGGTTAATAAATTCAAGACACGTTGAATATTCTATCCCCTCGATATTTCAAAAATTGAAATATAATATTTTGCAAATAAATCACATTACTTTTTGGTTTTGCGTTTTATCTAAACTTACGGACATAAGATATGAGTCTACATCGAAATTTACTTGAACAAATTTTACACGTCTCCGTTAGGATTTAAAAATGTGCAACAACTCGACAAACCTCATACTTAAGGGAGTGCCATGATAAAAAATAAAGTATAATTTACGATTTATTGTGCGTAGTATGTTAAGTGATCTATCACGATACTAAACGATCATTCAGCGACTATACTCAGCGGACTATACTGACCTGGTAGGAAGCTAAAGAGATGGCGCGTTACAAAATGACTTAGAAACGTCTCATGTTGATCATATAGTCCACCCAGAGAGTGAACATAGAAAAAAAAATTGTGATAAAAAAATCGTAAGCATGCTGTTGTAGTAATTGTCCTGACGAAGAGACCAGTACGAGAACGAGTCTCGAAGTCGGTAGACATAAAAATATAAAATTAAAAAAGACTAATCACAAAGTAAATGCTTTAAATATTAATAATATTGAAAATATTATTTGAAAAATCCTTGTGCCTTTGTGTCGAATATTACGATACTTATTTAAATAGGTACTTTCATTTTGTATACTTACTTCGCTATCGTTGCTGTGTAGCCTGAGCTGGAATCCCGGAAGGAGATCCTTCCTCTTGTTGACGTCCTCCAGAGCCAGGTAGGCGGCCGGCATACAAGCCTGCCCGCCCTGCCAGCCGCCCTCGCCTGCTATGGGAAATATCCCGCCGATGTGGAGCACCTCATCTTCCTCCTGCTGCAGCGCCATGGCCTCCGGCCCAGCATGAACGCAACACCACGTGCTCAGGAGAAACGCAACGAACGGTAGACGAAACAAACTTCGGACACCATAACGATTCGATTTGCCAGAATAATGCACTGATTTACTTGATCTTGCGCAATCAGAAATAATGCAAGACTTCAAACACTTTTCAAACGCGAACATGTAACAGCTTTTGACACATGAAACTACTCCTAATATCGGGATCATTTCCGTTAAATCATGATAGTTTTGATGGACAAAAGCGTTTATTCTTGATATAATCATAGCCGTGGTACATTGTACTACAGTTTTCAGCTTCTCACATCTATTTTGAATACTTTTATATGCACATGACAGGTGTTTTATCAAGTTCAATTGTGTATTGGTAGAATTTCTGATCATCTCCCAAAATCTTAGAAATATTTCACACTTCGATCGTGAAGAAACAGTAACAATTATACTATGACGCAACTTATCACAAAGAACATTCGATGATAGATAAAATAAAGGTACGATCATTGATTGGAATCTTCGAAACATTTCCTGAATTCTTACAACTAAGAGTTCACACCAATTTGATATACGTACTATACTAAACAGTCTATTAGATTTTAGTTTTAAAAAGTTAATAGGGTATAAGAGTGTTGCAAAGGTAAGTAGTAATAATTTTAAGTGAAAAGACACATTGGGATAAGAAAGGAGGTATTTAAACAACGTTTTGAACTTTATTCTAGGAGTTATCGTCTTTTTGGCCATTTTTGTTCTTATTTTGATTCCAGTGCTACCGAAGCATTTTGAATTCTGATTTAGCTTTTCATGTCTTAGATTTTTAAACTTGCAGTGAGCAGTTTCTCGTTTCGGGTCATTGTTTTTTATTGAAGAAGAGATATCGAGATCTTTATTGCAGTCTACATCTTGAATAGTTTTCTCAACTACTCGACTTCTTTCGCTCTGTTCTTTGAACTCTCGTAAATTTACTTCATCAAACTTCTGGTCAGCCAGTCTGGAGTTTGAAGGATGATTGATCGTTGCATTTTGTTGCATTCTCGGGCCATTAGCTCGCAGTGAAGGAGGTCGGTGGTGAAGCGAGCGATTCTGGAAGAAAACAAAACAGTAAATTAAAATGCAATACTACCAGTCAAGCTTTATCTGATAAATTTTTATTCGCCGACAATGATTTCAGTTTTAGATTTATTATATTACGGACGTATCTTTCTTGTAAAAAGCTCAAAACCTCATTATTATTTCAATGCTGTGTTAACATAAAAAATTGGATTCTTAAAACAAATTATGAAATTTGATCATTACGACAATTTTAAATTGAAAACAAAACCTTCGTATTTGTTTGATTAATGCCTGGAAAAAAAGGGGGACTTACTATATAATTGCAATTTACACCTTAGACAAGCTCGTATGAGTACGGGTATCTAACCCCAAGTGCCCTAGCTGTTGCTTTAAGTATCCTTTTTCTCTCATTTACAATTAACATCATTCCTCGTCTATTTATTTTCTCACAAAAAATTACATTTTTTACCCTGAACTCTTTCATTTGCATCATCTGCATCTTATTAAACAAATCTCCTGAATCCAAGAATCAGGAGCGCAGGACAGTTTTCCTACCTTCATAAAACCACTATCTACTCTTTATAAGATGCAGTGCCCTATACACCACTCGAAGGTAGACGAGATCAGAGAAAAAAATAAGATAATGAGCTTCTAACCAATTTTGTCGTGAGTTTACAACTAGTGCTGATATTGAGAATAAACTGTGGACGAATTTCTTTTCACGTCTTTTAACGTAACGACTGAAATTTCGAGAAAACAAGTCTTTTGGCTCGTTCCTTTATACCTGGACCGATTATCGATTATGTCTTGTTTCATTCTTTTGTTCAAAGTTTGAGCGCAAAGTGGCTTCGTTGGAAGAAAATGGGTTATCGGAAGCGAACAAACAGCGAGACGTAATACCCACTGCAGGGATCAGGAATTCCGGGAGTAGCGCCGATACCAAATAATAATAAAAAACTTTGTTTTTACTTTAACAACTTTTGATCGTAGGGACAAAAAAAATATCGCACAAAATCAAAAATATACTTTAAGAATCGTTGTTGTAAAACGAAATAATGTTTATGAAATAAATTTAAACTTATTTAAATAATCAATTATTGAAAAAAAAATATTTTTGAACCGATTCGTAATGTTGGATTCGTTTAATTATTACAAAAAATTAAATATGTGTTTATTTATTTATAAGTACGCAGTTTTCTTGTTCTGAGTACGATTTTGTTATTATTATGTTTTAAAAAATATTTTATACTGTCTGACAAACCAGGTTTATAAGTCAGGCAAAATATTTTTTTTTAATACAAGTAATTATTTTATATGAAATAAAATTTTGAAATTTGCTAATCATGGTTGAATGATATTTTTTTACCCTTTTTGAATGTATGCAAGATCCAAAAAGGATCTTAGCAGAGACCTATGTGGACCAGAGACATATGTATCTACATTGAGATGTCATAAATATGTAAAAAATAACTGGAGAAAAGTATTTGGACATAATTGAGTGTTTTGAGTGTGTCCAAATACTTGTCCACAAATCTGGATCATCTCCAATTATAGGACTTATCTTTACTTTTTTTACATCTCATCAAAGATGAAGAAAAATATGGAAGCCTGGGCATTTACGGGGCTGACGGCCGTCATAGGCTGGTTTAAGTGATCACTTTACACACGTGTAACGTTCACTAATTCTATCCATTATTAATAGATTTATATTATCCACTGACACTTCGTGATGGAATTGCATTTTTAATTTATTATTAGATTAAAACCAATATTTTTAGCTTTTCCACTTTTTTATTTTTCTGATGATGTCGGTAACGACGAAACCCGGTCGCTGGTCAAATAAAAAAAGTGGAAAAGCTAAAAATTTTGGTTTTAATCTAATAATAAACTATCCATTATTGACAACTACACTAGGTACTCAAATTCTTGGAAGTTCTATATTTATGAACCAATTTTTCAAAAAATACCCAGACATCCATACTCTTCTTCATCTTTGGTGAGATTAAAAAAAAAACAAATGCGTACTTTCGCGGTTATTTTGTTGCAAACATTATAAATTTTTTGGACACTGAATGAAGGTAGTCATCTATGGGTAGTTTTTTTACAACAATTAATAAGGTGTTTACAACAACCGCCTATCATGATTTAAAACAAAAATCTATCCTCACTACCGAATGCCGTTTGTTTATTCAAATATCGTGATGGAAAATGAGCACTAAATTTTCATAGCTAATGTTTTATTAATTTGTTGGACAGCAGGAGTTTGAAGAAGATAGTCGGATAAGACATTATCGATCACGGATGCCTCTCTAGCGTAATGCGAATGCGGTCACGCGATTTCTGTATTATGACTAGATTGATTATCATGTCCGATTAAACAATGTCTGACAAGCTGAAATCAATTCTCACGGAATGTTCTACAAACTAGAGCGCCGCGGTGTCACCTGCCACCCACCACGACCCGCGACCCGCGACCCGCGATCCATCCCTTGAGGTGGAAATTGATAATTATGGATTTATTTATTACATTCGGAACATGCCAGCGCTGTAGTTTCCAATTTAAACTAGAATTTATTTATTGATTTGGCGTTTAATTTGTTTAAGTTTTGAAACCCTTATCCGCACTCCAATGGTGCATAGGGCACTGCATTATACAAACACAGTGTTATCTTGATCGTTAACACACGAAGGAAAGGTGATCAGCCCTCCGCTTCAGGTACCAGACCAGGGTAATATTGAATAAATATTAGAGTGAAAAAATCACTTATATTCATTTTACCCCCCCTGGGAATCGAACCCTGGACCTCCAGAACAATAACCGAGCATGCTGACCATAACACTACGGAGGCGGAGGTTCGTAGAACTCCATTTTAATTCATGTATTAATTTTAAATCAAACACAGAATTTTTGAGTGTACTAAGTTGTATTTTATTAACAAAAACACATAAAAAATTAATATTGTGAGAATTGTTTAGCCTTGTTAGGGCATTATCTAACGAATGTGGATCAAATGGACTACGGTCCTTATGTAGCTATACGATTCTAAGTCATAATTTATTATTGCTGCACGTGTTAAAACTGTTACTTAGAATTGTATAGCTACATAAGGACCGTAGCCCGTTTGATCTTCACATTCGTTTGATAATGTCCTAACAAGGCGATACAATTGTCACAATATTAATTTTTTATGTGTTTTTGTTAATAAAATACAACTTAAAAGACTCAAAAATTCTGTGTTTGATTTAAAATTAATACATAAACTACAATAGAATATTGCTTTACGTCTCATGATCTTGTTCTCAAACGATTTAATATCAAATCAACAAAAACATGGAGTTGGCAATAGAAGGATGAAAGCAAGCTAAATGCAGTCAAAATGCGATCCATCAGATAAATGTGCGTCAAAACGATGTTTGATAAATGTTCGAATGGTGAAATAATGAAAGAATGCAAGGTTGAGATAAGCATTATCGATAAAATTTAGAATAGTGTTTTGAGATGATTTGGACATGTGGAACAAATGCGCAGAAACAACTGTAAAACAAATGTATGAGGCGAATGTAGTTGAAAAAGAAGCAGAGGGAGACCGAAAAAAAGTTGGCATTATCAGGTATATCAAATATTTTAAAGCGGCCGGGTCAAAGGTCGAAATAATCGTCGGGGATGAAAAGATAGACGCACGAATGTGGAAGAGGTGAAGAATGTTTGCAAGAAAGAAAACAAAGTGAAATGGCGTTCAATTTTTTTCTGCCTACCCTGCTGAGAAATGGCGTGATGGTTAGCTATTTAGTTAGTTATATAATAAAAGATCGAAATCGTTAGGAGACAGACTCGTCACTACGTTTAAATGGGTGAAGAAACTTTCTGTGAAATAATCAATGAAAAAAATATGGAAGATCTGTGTTGAAAATGATATAAAATGAGTGTGAAATTTTGATATGAATAGTTGGAGTGATAGATGAAGGTTTGAAAGCTGGCATGGGTGAAGGAAAACTTTTCAGTATTATGCCCTTTTTCCGTTCTATAGCCGGAAACTCCAATACATGAGAACATATCTGTTCATGTCCTGAACCCGAGCGTTAACCTATGTTAGTACACACTACTACACGGTAGTGCAGAACATGTCCAATGAAATACTGAAAAATTCCAAATCCTCGCGTGTCTTTTACTAGATTAATCCAATTGATATTTCACATCTCCACTTAATATTTCGCTCACTCCTTTCAACAACGTCATATATCAAAAATCGACAATTTTCAGTTGTGCGTGTTTTCGGAATGCCCAGAAAATCTACAATATCCCAGCAAAAGAGGCATATTTTTAACTTAATACATACGCGCTACAGAGCAGAAAGTGTTGTTTTTTGCATTTCGGAGAAAAGGTATTGTTTAATTTTTTTTTTAATTTACTAAATATTTTTCAAATGGGGAAAAAACCTTCAGATTTAACCTAAAAAGATCTGTTCAATAAGTGGCTTAATATTTATTTTTAATACATTGTACTATATTTTTAAACTTTAAAAACGTTCTCCTGAAAAATCAAGTTTTTTGATTTATGACGTTCTTGAAAGGAGTGAGCGACATGTTAACAATCTCATGACACTCTACGATTAAGTTTGCGACACGTATGGTAGGATTGAGAAAGCTTTTATTTAGCAGATACCCTTTTTATGAACGTTTCTGAATAATTCACAAGTTATGCGTTTATTTAATTCTTACTTTTTGTATCATTTCAGAAAAGGGTGCTGCTAAATGGAAGTTTTCTCAAACCAGCCATGAATGGCTCCAGTGAACTCACACGTAAAGCGTCATTAGATTTACGATATATGTTGTAGTTTAAATAATCTTCGCCTGTTCCACATTCACAAGAGCCGAAGATCTGAGCCCCAGATTAATTTTTAAATTCTGGGAAACGCCTGGAAACTCAAATGTAGAGCGTCAGGCGATTTAATGATTTAAGTAGGAGTTTCAAAAATTCGAGAAGTGATTTTGTCAATCAAGGCTAGAATGGTGAATATTGTACGTGTGTAAAGTGATCACTTAACCAACGTATGACAGGTCGTAAGTCCTGTAAATGCCCATGTTCTTTTTCATCTTCAAGTTGAGATGTCAAAATTTAAAAATAAATCCCAGATTCGTGAACAAGTATTTGGACACACTCAAAATGTTGTTAATCATACAAATGATGTTTTATTGGAAAGTATTTAAATGGAGAAATAAAGAAAAGGCTTTATATGAGAAGAAAAATAATAAAAGCTACAGTGACTAGAGCACTCGGGGTTTTATTGCCGTATTCGTTCTAACTTGTGTAGGTTGTACACTGCTAATATGCGCAAATTCACTCGGCCATCTTGAAAAAATATTTAGTATCCAGAATAACATTACTTTAAATTGAAATGGAGTTCTGGTCCACGGTACTCACGCAAGTAATAACATGAAAGCCTCGTGTGTTTCCGCGTAATATTGAAATATGATGCCCATTAAAATGTGGATCATTCTAGATCGTCCAATCATTAAATGGAAAAGGCTTTCACCAGTACATGTAATATTATTCCCAGAATTCACAACGCATTTATTAATACTAATTAATGAAATGAAAACCATAACAACGATACCTAACTGGTTGGTTGCAAATCATATTTAGGTCATTTTAGAAAACCATCGTGAAATAATTCCAAATCTAAATTGTCTTTATTTTTTTTTACAAACCACTCACCGGTAGAACCTCGCGTAATTTTAATATTAGAATAAAAGAACACATACAGTGTCTAAACAATAATAACTTTGCCAATCACCTCATAGATTCAAATCACGTCTTCAAAAAAGATACGGGAGTAAAATTATTGAACACTAATAATAAAGGGTTAATACTGAATAATATGGAGATTTTTTATATTCGGAAAGCACTGAAAAATATAATTCCTTTAATTAACAACCAAATAAATTTTACTTATAGTCCATTATTTGATTCAACATCGGTTAAGCAAGATTCGTCAATATCCAATTCAGATCCCGCCCACTCCTTACTATAACTTATGTGTTATTATTATTACTATACTTTACTAAAATATCATTTGTCAAATAAAATAAATTAAGATAAAAAAAACGGTAATAATATAATTAACATTTTTGTAAAAACATTAATAAGAAAAATTACTAACCACAAAGTAAATGCTTTAAATATTAATAATATTGAGAATACTAAATTTTGTCATATGAATTACATTTAATCAAAATATCGGAATTGTTTGACCAATAGCCACCTCTCTGATTGCATGTGCTTTGCAACAAGCAGTTATCAGCCGATAAACAAAATCATATATCTCATTAAATTAAATATTCGAAAACAATATTTTCATGTTAAAATAAAATTGATTTTTTATTAGAGCTTCTTGGGTCCTCAAGCATAAAATATTTCAAGGATATTAGATGTTAAAATTCAAATGATTAGTAAGAATAAGTGAGAAAATTACAAGTATTAGAAAATTCCTTTGATTTTTTACCATATTTTATTTAATTACATTGTCTAACTTTCTATAATAGTCCTTATTTTAAAATTAGGCAAAAATTTAGATAAAAAACAATGAATTATTAGGAATTTTCTTATATGGCATTAAATTAATATATATATATATATATATATATATATATATATATATATATATATATATATATATATATATATATATATATATATATATATATATATATATATATATATATATATATATATATATAGCCCTTCCAAATTTGAGTAGTGTGATTGTCAATCATGAGTAGAATTGGTGAATGTTACATGTGTGTAAAGTGATCACTTAAACCAGCCTATGACGTTTGTAAGCCCCGTAAATGCCCAGACCTCCACATTCTGCTTCATCTTTGTGGAGATGTCAAAAAATAAAATTTTTCAATTGTAGAATAACCTGATGATTATAATTGAAGAAGTTAAATGAGTTCTAATCTTGGTAGGTGCTTGGTACTTGGTATTGGAAGTCTCCTCCCCGTCTTGTTGCACTAACTACATCTCCCCCACCCCCTTCACACTATCTTCACTTACTCTCTCTCACTCTCCTCTCACTCCCTCACACTATCTTAACTCGCTCTTCCTTCATTCATTAAAACTTTCACAAAATCCATTAAGACATAAAACATCGCGGTCTTGTTATGTCAACCTGATAATTATTTTTACCTCAGGGTAAGTTCATTACAGTTTAAATTTTAAAATGAGGAAGTAAAAATGGTATTTGGCATAACAAACAGAAAGCAGAGAAAAATAATGTTTGTTATTATTTTATAATATCTCGGAATCAAATAAAAATAATAACCAACTTAAAATTGAATCAAGGAAACTTCATAATATCGATTATTCCGTACAAAATATAAAAAACATAAATTCAAAAATGTAAAACCACTTTTTATTTACAAAACTATAGATGTTCTTAAACTTGTCGTATAAATATTACGTAGTCGTACAGGAGAATGTGACCAACTACCAAAACGTAAAATGTTCAGGATGGCCATTTAAGTCACTTTTGCTTGGCAAGAAAATAAACATCAATGCAGTTAGTCATTTTTAACAAGTCAATATATTATACTTCCAAGTTTAAAATCCTTTGGGATTTTTTCAAGACAATATTAGGCTAGTAAGATATCAAATAGTCAATGATCACGTTTTTGTCAAACAATGCACTTGGTCACTTTCTCCTGTATGATTACGATTTATAAATTCTAGAGTGATCTTATACAAGTATGTATTTTATTCAATTTAAACCGTCATGTTATTCCACAAAGTTGATGTGATCACTTAACACACGTGTAACATTCACTAATTCTACCCATGATTGACAACCACACTACACAAAATTTAAACTTCTAGATACATTGATCAAACTCGTAATACAGTACGCGCGAGATCACAATAGGTGAGATGTGAAAACCTTTTATTAGGCAGAAATTCTTTCCATTTGCATGTAAGGTCCAAATCCTGAATTATAGTCACAAACACGAAAAACGCTTGAAAACATGATTTTCGATGTATTTTAGCTTTTAATTTGACCAGTTAATAATTTATTTCCAACATTTTGTAAATAAATTATTACTTTTTCACAAATCTGGATGTGTCCCAATCATGAATTGTTTTTCACATTATTTTTTGACATCTCAACATTGATGAAGAAGTACAACGTTTGGAGTGTGTCCAAAAATCTTGTTCACAAATCTGGATTATCTCCAATTATAGGAGTTATTTTTCATATTATTTTTTGACGTCTCATCAAGGATGAAGAAGAATATAGCAGTCTGGGCATTTAAACCAGCCTATGACGGTCGTCAGTCCCGTAAATGCCCAGACTTTTATATTCTTCTTCATCTTTGATAAGACGTCAAAAAATAATGTGATGAAAAAGTATATGGAAGATATGAAGGCATGATTTCCATATTGTTTTGAGATGTGAAAAAATAATGTAAAAAATAACTTCTCATTGGAGTTATTTTACATTTGTGAACAAGTATTTGGACACACTCACAATGTTTATTTCAACATCAGTCCACTTTTTCATGTCCACAGGCGCTTCCTGGGATAATCGATTATTTCCCATGCGGGTTTATAAATCGTAATAGCCGAACTTTATGGAGCAGAAATTAATACGTTAACTATCAGATAAAGCGGAAAATCTATAAGATAACGGTTATTAATGCGGGCTGGTGGACAATAAGCTTCAAATAAACACCTTTTAATTAGCTATCCTAAGACCATTAACTAAATTACCATTACACAGTTAATCATATAGGTTCAGGTATATAGAAAGACTGGTCTTAAATCTTCTTCTTCAAACCCTTATCCACACTCCAATGGTGCATAGGGCACTGCATTATATAACCACAGTATTATGAAGGAAAGGTGATCAGCCCTCCGCTTCAAGTCCCAGTCCAGGGTAATATTGAATAAGTATTAGAGTGAAAAAATCAGCTATATATATTAGACCCCCCCCCCCTTGGAATCGAATATGGGACCTCCAAAACGGTAGTCGAGCGTGCTGACCATTGCACTACCATTGCATAAAGTTCCAACCAAGAATTTCGACAGCAAATTTCATAACTGAAACAAATGAAATTTTAAAACTAATACAAAAAAGTGTTCAATGTAACCCAAACAAAGGCAATTTATCAAGCACATTATTTTTTATATATTTTTAAACATTTAAAAAACTTATACTTGTATCCATAGAAATTTATTTCTCCCACTGATGAATCTTGAAGCTTCGGAAAAAGCATTGCGGCATATTGTGTCGATAATTCAATATTCTTTCGAGTAACAAGGTCTGTTTTCATTTTATTAAAAGCTATAAAAGCTGCAAGGCTTACATTTGGTTAGTGAGAACATCTGTAGAAGAAAGTTTTACGATGGTTTAACGATCGGAGAATCGCAGCCGGCCAAGGTTTACGCCATCGTTAAATGAAAAAAATATTTTCGAATCGTGTCTTTCGATGGGCTACCGTTAAATCAAAGAACGATCAATACTTTCGATATATTGTTTATAACATAACCAAAAGCAATATTTTATAACAGTAAAAAATAACAACTTTGTGATTAATATTCAACTTTGTCATATCGTTGAAATAGCCAAAAAGTTACGACAACTTTATATTATCCATATATAAAATAATTGTAATAATTTAAATTCACATTCAAAGGGTACTTTATAATAACAAAAATAACTGAGGAAGAAGTCATTTTAACGATCTTTTTTTAAACAAACTTAACCAATGACATCTAGATTAAGAATGTAAAAATGAGACATTTATAACAATAGAAAAAAGGCACGATCCATATAATAGTTGTAATATAACAGTTTAGAAAAGTTATCGGTAAACTTATTAGCCAAAGAGCCAAATATGCAGATTAAAATTTTAAAAATTCTCGAGAGACAAATCTGTTTGCAAATCTGGTACACGTTAATCATAATTTCAGATCTTTATTAAATTATGAGTACAATATGCATTTCATATTTAATAAGGATTTTATACATTGAAAAATATGTAAATAATTATTGCGAATCTTTGCATCTCAAACACAACCTCTACAAATTTAAGGGAATTGTCGACCAGGTCGACCACGGTTTGTGTAGTAAATTTTACAAATTATAAGAACTGATTACATAAACCAGCTAATGGCAAGTTAGTATGAACTTAGAACTCTGTATTATCATTTCAATCCGTTTCTTCATTTATTTATATAATAGATTTAGCGTTTAACTTGTAGACTTCCGTTTTAATTTATATTTTAAATGTTAAAATCAAAAACTGATTTTTTGAGTAATAAATTGTATTTTATTGTTTTAAAACACTTGTTTCACCGTTTTATATAATTAAACACCTATAATATTTCATATTATTTATTGACATCTCATCAAAGATGAAGAAGCATATGGAAGTCTGGGCATTTGCGGGGCTGACGACCGTCATAAGTTGGTTTAAGTGATCACTTTACACATTGTAACATTCACCAATTCCACCCATTATTGATAACCACACTACTCAAATTCTTGGAAGTTCTATAAATATGAATCAATTCAGAAACATTGTTATTGAATTACTAGTACCTCTCTTAAGACATCTATTGGTGAGATGAAAATAAACTTTTTATTGAGCAGAAACTCTTATATCAGTATGTATGAGTTCATATTTTTTGAAATATCAACATATAAATTTTTTTAAATTCTTGTTATTACATTTTTTAAATGCAGACTAAAATTGAATTTCTTTATAGAGTTAAAATATATATGAATAACTGTTTGTGTTTAAACAAAATAATTAATTTTTACCTATTTTTTTTTTGTGTAAAATTTCAATTTATCTAATTCCCTTTATTTTTACTGATGTGGCTTACAGATAAAATAAAATAAACAGAATAATTGGAATCACAAAAAAATGGTTTTTCCTATGAAAATTCCTAATTTTTTTTTACTTTCGATTTTAAATTTGGTATTGCTACAAAAAAAATAAGTCGAATTGGAATTGTGAAAAGTTGTATGCCCTAAGACTTAATTCTCAAAAGTTGTTAAACTTGAATTGGGGAAGGAACGTTTATGAGAGGGAAATTTATTTATGCTTCGAAACTCTTCCCAAATTTGTTGGAATATTAATTTCTACTTCAACTTACAAAAATATTATTTCTCCCGCTAAAAAAAAATAATTGGAATTTCATGCTTTTGTTTCGTTTAAAGGATACTTTATATATTTGAAATTTTCCAGTTCTGCGCTCTGTTATTTTCATTTGTACGAATTCCTTCCAATTTAAAATACTTCGGTTACTCGTTTAAAACGATCAAACTCAACTGTACTCAGTATTCAGAAGCCTGAACACCTTTTTTGGTTTTCACTGCCACACATCAACGAAACATTATCTTATTTTTTTATTTTGAATATTTAAAGCACTAACTTTGTGGATCATTGCAATTTATTATTTGGAGAAATAAAATAACTTTGTTTTTTGATCAACATATGAGGAAAGTGAGTGGATAAAAAAACAAAGTTACTTTATTTCTCAAAGTAAAAAAATAGCTTGATTGTTAATTACGATATATTATGATATTATGATTTGTATGACAGAAGACGGTTATTCTAGAACAGTGGTTTGCAAACTTCTTAGCCAAAGAGCCAAATATGCATATTACAACGATTACATTTTTTCTTGAGAGGAAAATCTGTTTCCAAGTCTAGTACACCTTAATTATAATTTTAGACCTTCATTAAATAAAGAGCACTCCCAAAAAACGCACTAAATAAATATTTTTTCATTGATTAAAAATTCGAAAAATAAGGTATCCATAAGAACGCCACTTATTGCGATTAATATCTTTGGATCTCTTATAAAAGATTAATTAAGTCAGACTTGGATTCGTTATTTTTAGCTCTTTCTAGTTCTCATCAATAAGACAATTTCTAAGTTGGCTTTTAATAAGGTTCATAATTGATATTGTTCGCATGAATACGAAGAAGTCGAAGAGTCTTCCCGCGGATAATTGTGCCGGAGCCCCACAAACAAGGACAAAGATCCTTACGCGGCTCTTGAGCCACACTTTGCCCCTATGTTCTAGAAGAATAAAAAAAACGGTTAATTGGGACACGTGGTGCGCAGGGTATTACATTGAATCGACGTGGGATTAACTCAGTCGAGTTCAGGCAGAAGTAAATTCTGTTACATGGGAAAAAAAGTTGAGGAGGAACAATATGTAGGATTATTTTAATAATAAGAAAGGCAATCAGTGTAGCCTCACCAACAAGTAGAAATACTTTTGAGGATACTTTTAGTCTATATATATATATATATATATATATATATATATATATATATATATATATATATATATATATATATATATATATATATATATATATATATATATATATATATATATATATATATACATATATATACATATATATATATATACATGTATAAACATACATAATTTATAATTTATAATAAATATACGCATACTACCCACAGAAATTCAGATTCCAACATTTATTAATTATTTATGATGTGAACATTTTCTTATAAACCACATTACTTCCTGGTAAATTTTTTGGCGAAACGTATCGTGTATACGTATACACTCTCAACATTATATTAAAATCTTTTTGATCTTACGCCGAAGAAGCTTCCAGGAATTTACAAATTTAATTTCCATTTATCCTGCAATTCCACAAGACATTATCCGGGAAAATTTGGCAAGAATCACCTGAGTGTATTTTACGACGGAACATAAAATATACACCGTGATTAAATTACAAGCAAAACGACTTAACTTCGAGTAATTCTGTCTAATTAAACTCGGGTAATATGTACATGCTCGGTGACGTCACAAGAAATGGAATTATATACTGAATTTAATTTCAGTGTTTAACCTCCGTTCGAAAAGTCTCTCACCCGCTAACCCTTGATCAGAACATACCTGCTACTTTGTGACAATTTTTGGTGGAAATTCGTTGAAGTTAATTAAAGTGGGAACAAGATTTATGGTAAAATATTGTGTGTATTTTAGTAGTACTATTATTCACAAACTGTGGTCGCCATTATTGTAACATATTTAATTCATATTATTTTTGACATCTCTTGAAGTCTGGGCATTCACAGGGCTGACGACCGTCATAGGCTGGTTTAAGTGATCACTTTGCACACGTGTAATATTCCCCAATTCTACCCATTATTGACAACCACACTACTCAAATTCTTGGAAGGTCTATATATATATATATATATATATATGTATGAACCAATTCAGAAACATTGTTATTGAATCACTAGAACCTCACTAGAGACATCTATTGGTAAGATGAAAAGAAGCTTTTTATTGAGCAGAAACTCTTATATCAGTATGTATGAGTTTAATCAGTATACATTCATGTTATTACATTTTTTAAATGCAGACTAAAATTGAATTTCTTATTAGAATTAAAATATATATTTGAATAACTGTTTGTGTTTAAACAAAATGATTGAATGTTTTCTTAACTCTTTTGTGGAAAAATTCAATTTATCTAATTCCCTTTCTTTTTAGAATATGGAATATTCCATATTCATCTTCATCATTGATGAGATGTCAAAAAATAATATGAAAATAATTCCCGTAATTGCAGATAATCCAGATTTTGTGAACAAGTATTTGGACATACTCAAAATGTTATAATTAATTCAATTATAGTCTTAAGAACTGCCTGCATAAACAACTTAATATCTGAATAAAAAGCAATTTCTAGTGAGCTGTCTAGTAAATAAATGAAAAAACAGAATAGAATATCACTATTATGGTACAAGTTGTAGTTTTTTGCGTTTGGCTCCATATTGGAGGTCCCGGGTTCAATTCTCAGCGGGTCAACATAAGTACAACACTTTATGCACGTGTAAACTATTTTACGCATGATTGACAACCACATTAGTTTTGGAACTCTGAACGTTGGAACACTGAAGCAAGGAAGCTTAAAATATAATACTAGAGACAGTACCATAATAATAATATTGTATTTTATGTATTAATTTTAAATCAAACACAGATTTTTTGAGTCTACTAAGTTGTATTTTATTAACAAAAACACATAAAAAAATATATTGTGACAATTGTTTCGCCTTGTTAGGGCATTATCAAACGAATGTTTCGACTTTCCGTTGATAATGCCCTAACAAGGCGAAACAATTGTCACAATATAATTTTTTATGTGTTTTTGTTAATAAAATACAACTTAGTAGACTCAAAAAATCTGTTTTGATTTAAAATTAATACATAAATTAAAATGGAGTTCTACAAATTAAACGCCAAATCAATAAATAATATCGTATTCTTGCTCTTTCATTTATTAAATGATACTTCATTCTTTCATATATATATATATATATATATATATATATATATATATATATATATATATATATATATATATATGACAGTTCAAGTTCACGCTTCATGTGCGAGTGGCATCATAAAGTATGCCAAATACTTGAAAGCGGTCAGGTCAGATGTTCCAATAATCGGCGGGTATATATAATATGTATAAGTAAATGAATAAAGACGGAAGAGGCGAAAAATGTTCGAAAGGTCAAAAGGTGTGGCGTTCCATTACCTCTGATTACCCCTTAGGTGAAAAAGCGTGATGGTTAGTTAGTTAGTTGTATTAAATTGCTGCCTACACTAGGGCACTTCTAGAAACTTGGTGGTGGCATAACACACTATTAGTTATTATACAGACCTGAATGATGGAAGTTTAACTTCTGAAACATGTAGTCTATAATAAAACTCAAGTGGTAAAAAACGAAGTGTTTTCTTCAATCATTGTAACATGTCTTACCACAAAGTTAATGCCGAAACAATAAATAAAATAACACACTTGGTGGTAGTATTTAGATTGGCAGTGACAGGGACATTGAAAGCTATTAAATGTAAATTCACAGTAAAATCAGGCATAAGTTAGTTTTGCGTTTTATATAATTTTTGCAACTTCATTTAAAAAAACTGATTTGTATGAGAAGGTCTGTCAGGAAGCCAAAATGCTTTTGTATCAGATCCGGGAATGCGGTTGAGACAGCTGTATTAAATTATATTAACTTTATCTCGTATGGATATTTTTTGGCTTAATTAATCTATTGGAATTAACTTAAGCTTCCGATAACCTCTTTCTGCATTCTGTTATCCGGGGTTTTTATTTTATCATTTCGACCAGACAAAGGGTTCGCAGTTCCACCCTTTCACCACCCCGATACTAATAGCATGACGCATCACCTTCTCAAACAATTTCACCTGCCGTATATCAAAGGACCTGTCGGCGTTATTAAAAAAGGAGGCCTGATGTATTGTCACCAATATTTCCCATAGCCATCCCGGTCACTCCCGGAAGGATTTAGCAGGTGCGAATGTGACGGGGTCTGAAAATTAAGCAGAAACATATCTTTTTTCTTCATTTTCGGCATTATTTGTGGTATTTTGTTCCGAGCTCGCTAGGTTTGTTTTATTCATGTCAAATAACCATATTTCTGGTTTAATTTCCACATTCTATTACACAAGTCAGTTCGCAAGATTGGTAGACGTTAATATTATTTTCTCGGATTACTTTTATTTCAGATTTCATATTTTTATTAGTTGTGTCTGTTAAAAGAAAAACAAAACGTTTACCTATATTATGGTATTAAAAAAATATATTTACATTTAAAATTTAATATTTACTGGGTAATGAAAATGGGCAATTCTTGAACTATGTACGAGAATATTGAGAATTTTGACATGTGCTTCGATGCATTCAATATCATCATCTAACACTTCTTCTTTTTCTTACCCTTACAATCGTACAAAAGGCACTTTATCATATTAAATCAGTGTCATCTTAATCGTTACATACATACATGAAGGCAAGGTGATCAATCCTGCGCTTCAGGTACCAGTCCAAAGTAATATCAAAATAAATAACACTGTAAATATTACAGTAAAAAAATCGCAATAAGCAATAAAGCAGCTTTACCTCTCATCATCATTTGAAAACAGTGAGATAAGATGATCTTTAGGAAAAAAATAAAAATATATAATGAAAAGTATATTTTTCTTAATTCTTAACTGTTTTATCACACTGATTTGAGAGGAAATATTTTGCTAAACTTACCCTACCCTCAGCCGCACACAAATGGTGCATAAGGCACTGCATAGCACTGACGCAGTGTTATATTGATGTTGTTCATTATTGCTAAATTGGCTTTCCATAAATAATATAAATACTGATTATTTTTTATTAAAATTATGTATCGAAATATTCTCTGATATTACGGTTCATATAAAATTGTTGCTATTTAGAATTCAAAAAGGATACGAAGCCTACATAATCCCCAAACATGGTTGTGATGAAATTGGAAATTACGTATTCGATTCAATCGGATGTCTATCGAATCCAATCGTGGAAATTTCCTGAATAATATCAGTATCAACGAACTAACATTAATAAAGGACCCAAATTAGACCCCTGAGAATACCCGCGGTAGGTTCAAAGTGGGCAATCAAATTGAGTCAAACTTCGCTATTCGTCTGGACTTATTTTCATCCAACTTTATCGAATGGAATTCGACTCGCCACTCGTACTCAGAGGCGTGCATTCTATATAGGTAGAAAGGATTACTCGCGTTCCACACGACCAGTGCCTACAATGCTTTATCCTACTGCCTACCATGATATATACGCCATTGCACGTACTCATGTACATAGAAGAACAAAAAAACTACTTTAGAATTGGGTGGAAATGGCATCTATCTAGAAATAAACATTTCATGACAAGGAAAAATATTTGAAAAAAAATCGAACCTAAACAAAATAATACGCTTAAATTTTTTGACACCTCAACAAAGATGAAGAAGAATATGTAAGTCTAGTATTTAAAAGGCTGTTATGGAGCTGATCTGTCATAGGCTGGTTAAGTGATCACTTTACATAAGTGCATCGTTCACCATTCTACCCATGATCGACAATCACACTATTAAAATTATCAGAATTCCTAAATATATTAATGAATCTCATGACACAGTACATTTGAGTTCACAACAGCCATCTTCGTTGGATCGAGAAAACTTTTGATTAAGCAGAGAGCCATTTATTTGTAACAGATGAGATTGTATGACGGATCATAAGCCCTGTAAATAACCAGACTTCCGTATCATCTATATTGAGATTTAAAATGTAAAAGATGTAAAAAATCTTAAAAAATAACCCCTAAGTGGAGAAAACATACATTTGTGAAGTATTTGAACACGCCTGTGAATACGTTTGTTAATAAAACGCCTTAACCAGCCACAGTCTACAATACAGCCAGCACAAAACTGTTTCCAATTTCTTTTTATTTACAACATTTTGAGTGTGTCTTTTTTTTTCTTTTTATTTATTTACGTATTAAAATATTTATTCGATATTCGAATTGGTCTCAAATCGAATAGTCTAACCGGGAAGAAATGAGTTCGAATATCGAAATTCTACTGTATCGATAACCACTAATAATTCCTTCCGTTAATCTTTCGTTCAGCTCCATCCTTTAGAAAGTTGAACCGATATTGGAAACCCTGAATTTATTATTCTGTCCTAGAACAATTCGGATTATGTCACACAGCTTCATTATCTCGGCTTAATGAAATCTAAATCTTCATATCGCTCACTCCTTTCAACAACGTCATATATCAGAAAAACTTGATTTTCATGAGATTGTTTTTAAAGTTTAAAAATAGAATACAATGTATTAAACATAAATATCAAGGCACTTATTGAACTTTTTACAATGCAATAGATCTTTTTAGGTAAAACAAGGTTTTTCTCCGTTTGAAAAATATTTAGTATATTTAAAAAAATATTTAAACAATGCTTTTTCTTCAAAATGCAAAAAACAACACTTTCTGCCCTGTAGCGGGTAAATATTAAGTTAAAAATATGCCGCTTTCACTTGGATATAGTACATTTTCTGGGCATTCTGAAAACATACACTACTGAAAATTGTTGATTTTTAATATATGACGTTGTCGAAATGAGTGAGCGATATGTACATACAAACATGTTGTAGATAAATAATTCTCAAACTATATTGTTCTCCATCATTAAATAATAAGATTCTAGATAATTATAAATAGCTTAAACTTAACAAACCATTTTTTGTAATAGTTTGTACAGTAATCGCAAGTCCAAATTTACGTCGACTGGATTCAAACTCTGTTGCATTAGGTCTGTCATTATCTGTCAATCTTAGATAAAAAATATTTTTAATTTAAGTTTTACTTGGTTAGAAAAATTATTTAAAAAATCTATCGTGACACGTGTTTCAATGCATTGCGCATCATTTTAAAACACATTGTTATAAACACTGGGTGATATTAAATAAATTACTGATATTTATTATGAGCCTCTTGGGAATCGAACCTGGAACCTCTAGCTTAGTAACTTAGTGCGCTAACAACCATGTACATTATGAAGGCGGACAATATCGTTGTTTGTAATACCTCATAAAAACACTACTTCATGACTACGACTATATTTGTGATACCACATAAAAACTCTGCTTCATCACTTCAACTTAATGTGTAATACCACTTAAAACACTTCTTTATGACTACAACTGTTTGTGTAATACCACTTAAAACACTTCTTCATGACTATAACTGTTTGTGTAATACCACTTAAAACACTTCTTTATGACTACGAATATATGAATAATACAAAATAAAACACTACTACGGTACAAGTAAGTAAACGATAAATGATAAGGAGAGTGTAACAATTTTTTTAACTCGATCAACACTTTGTTTAAAAACGTACGCTTACATTTGTTTCTACAGCAGTTCATGTTTATCAATAAAATAAACACATTTGTAAAGAAGAAAACATTTCCGTTATTGATTCTTATCCCCTCGTAACTTGCGGCAGAATCCAGCAGCACCATCTAACCCAACAACCTACACACATCCTCGTATCTCTACCTCCATTCCTCACGTGGGGAACACGTGGAGGAGCCGATTATATCGTCTCGGCGAGAAGGAGGGTCGTGGGAGAATATATAGATAGGGGAAGAGATAGGAGGAAACAATCTAGAGTCAAGTTGGGAACTCGCAACTCAAGAGGAGGGCAAACGAAAATACTTGGGAGACATTTTACAATTGATTGAATTGTTTAGATCAAGAGAGGAGGATGCAATGTGACAACAACATTTTCGACAACTTGAAAATTACCCTTGTATTCATGAAAGTTTTATTTTATTTTCATGTCTCTTGGATTAAATAAATCTTTAAGAATATATATATATATATATATATATATATATATATATATATATATATATATATATATATATATATATATATATATATATATATATATGTATATATATATACATATATATATATATGTATATATATATATATATATATATATATATATATATTTATATATATATATATATATATATATATATATACATATATATATATATATATATATATATATATATATATATATATATATATATATATATATATATATATATATATATATATATATATATATATATATATATATATATATATATATATAAAATGTTTTGAGTGTGTCCAAATACTTGTTCACAAATCTGGGTTTCTCCACTTAAGAGTTGTTTATGTAGAATAACTCCTTAGTGGAAAAACCGAGGTTTGTGAGCAACTATTCGGACATACTCAAAATGCTTTGAATAAAATAAGTGTCAAAGTATAAGCTGCGTAAGAATTGAGAATCAGGTTTTCTGGCGTTTCCCAAGATGTAAAATAATACGGATTCGGATCTTGCATACAAATAAAAGGGTTTATGCTTGATAAAAACATTCTAAATCCAATCATAGATGGCTGTTGTGAACTCAAATATGGAACGTCATAAGATGGATCATATTTGTATGACTTCCAAATTTTGAGAAGTGTGATTGTGTGTAAAGTGATCACTTAAA
Source organism: Brachycentrus maculatus (assembly GCF_059751285.1). Classification (NCBI taxonomy): domain Eukaryota; kingdom Metazoa; phylum Arthropoda; class Insecta; order Trichoptera; family Brachycentridae; genus Brachycentrus; species Brachycentrus maculatus. The sequence continues at coordinate 193,847 of NW_028281166.1, read as the reverse complement.
CAGTGATATGACAGGTCATAAGTGCTGTACTTCCATATTCTATATTATCTACACCAGACTTCCATATTCTTCTTCATCTATGTGGAGATGTCAAAAAAGTATAAACTTTTATTTAAATTTTAAAATACCATGCGTATTTTTATCGATTTTATTTGGATGTTAGAAATAAGATGATATTTGAAAATTCTCAAATATGGACAGTTATTTATTTATTTTTATTTATTTATTTCATAATACATAGTTACATACAAATAAACATATTTATTTCATATGTACATTTACTATATGTATTACGGCTCTTTAGGCATGGCCTGTGTTGACCCGAATACTAACATGTTAATACAATTTTTATATTTATTTTTAATTTTTTATTTTTGAATAATATGTATTTTTTTTAATTATTAAATTATATACATTACTTACAAGAGATACAATAATCATTTACAGTATAAAGGTTTTTCAATATAATAATTACACCTGGACTTTAATTAATTCACCTTCTACCTTGTCCCTTCCAATGCTAAGCAGCCATCGACGGACACTGTTCTTAAAGACCTGATCACTCCTGGAAATCTTAATGGTTTTTGATGACTTTCTTATCATATGAACTGTCCTTATTCCATTTTCTATACATCTTATAAAAGAGTCTTATCAATTACTGAAAATGTGTTTTATAATCATACTTTTGTAATAAAATAAAAAAGTCGAATGTAGTCAGATCGATTGACTTATTGCTTTAATTTTTTTATTATTAATTTGGTTGTAATAAAATGATTTTATTACTTCATTGAATATTTAGTAAAAAGAAATAAAATAGATTGAAACAGTATAAGGAAAAAGAGTAATTTAAAATCAGATGAGGCGAAAGATTTGTGAAGTAGAAGAGAAAATGTAGAACAGGGCGTAGAACAGTAGAAAGTTAATTAGAAAATCGCAAGAGATAAAATCTGCACTAAGTAGAAAGTAGAGAAATTGAGAGAGGTCCCGAGTTTCAGATATTTCTACACGTTCATGTACATACACAGCGCTCGGTGTTATCAGTCGCTTATAGTGTGTTCGGGTAATTTACGGTCTTCGGGGGTAATTTTGTGGAAATATAATTTTGTATAAATCAAAGTTTGGGTTCGCTTTAATTGCTCTTCTAGGGAATTTAAGTTTCGGGAGTTATTATTCAAAGAACGAAAGTTAAACCTTCTCATATCAGGTGTGCGCCATCACTGAAGCCTAGTTAGCAGGGTATATTCCTGAGTTATAATGATCGCGGGTTCGATTGAAGGAAATTAGAGCATTAAACTAGTATTTAATTATTTAAAAAAAAAACAACTCTAGTATAATACCACTTAATGAGTTTTAATTAATTACACATGAGTAGTTTCGAAAACTAACAGTATACGTCACCATTATTATGTGTTTTTTTTTTTACAAAAAGTCTCGTTCCTTAACCCACCCCTCTCCTCTATTTATTACCCTATCCACCTATATCGTAGTCATACAGGAGAAAGTGATCAAGTGCATTGTTTTACAAAAACGTGATCATTGACTTTTTGATATCTCACTAGCTTAATATTGCCCAGAAAAAAAATCCCAAAGGATTTTAAACTTAGAGGTATAATATATTGACTTGTTAAAAATGACTAATTGCATTGATCCTTATTTTCTTGACAAGCAAAAGTGACTTAAATGGCCCGCCTGAACATTTTAGGTTTTGGTAGTTGGTCATTTTCTCCTGTACGACTACGATTTATTAGCCTAAATATTTTTTGCTCGTTAGTTTAACTCTTCACTTGTAGATGAAAACGTCTGTTAGTTATTTATTGTAACTGCAGACAGTTGGTAGAATTCCAAATCGAATTGTTGGGTAATATATCCAAAATAAAACAAGATTTGTTGGATTGAATTCTACATTTATTTATGTATATGTTAATACGTGACGCGTTTCGTCTTCTAAGGACATTATCAAACACACACCAAACCTTGTTTATTTTGGATATATTACCCAACGTCTCACAGTGGGGTATATTAGCGATCTGGGCGGCCAAAAGTCACTTTTAAAAACATTGTCGCAGGTGTATGAAAAATATATGAACATGAAATAGAGTATTTTGTTGATGACATGCAATAATTGTATCCCCCCCACGCACATCTCACGTGTCTAATGGTCAGTCGCAAAGTTGTTGTTATTGTGAGTGCACGTGTTTCTCTTTCGCTGTTCGTTTAGTACGCAAACATTTCAGTGATTATTATTATTTTTTTGTATTACACGTATACAATTTAATAATGGATTGTGATCAAGCAGGTAAGATAGTGTATTGTACATAGATTTAAGTTGCAATAGCTAACATATTTACTAAAAAAAAACTAATTTAAATAAGTGCATTTAAATGGATTTTTCCTTCATTTTTTTTTTAAATAAAGGATATTTAGTTGTGCTTCCGAGTGTTATCCGGCTATAATTTTGATTGTATCAAATAGCTTAGCCCTCTTTCTTTATATAAATTGAAAATTTTTTTGCAGAATTTTGCTCTTTTGCAAGAAATCGCTCTTTTAAGATGAGTCAGCACAATAATGAAAACTGAACTACGTACAGTTTTTTATCTTTAAATTGTTACATTTTTATTTTAGGACCAGTAGATGTTAGAATAATGACTAGAAAACAGTTATTTATTATCATGCAGCAACAAAATGTTAATAAAATTAATGAAAAATTAGAATGCTTGCAAAAGTACCCTTTACAATTAGATAATTTTTCTGACGAGTGTGCAATGAAAATTAAAAACGATTTTTCGCATTTCAAGTCTGAAATGAAACGAAGATAGACTAATGCACTCAGAAAGGAGGAAACTTTCTTGATAAAAAATGAAAATTGGCTCGACGGAACTTTTACAATTCCTTGGGTAATGAATCGATCAGGACGACCATCAAAGTCGTTTGGTGAATCAAGTCAGAGAAGCAAAAGAAGGAAAACTGAAGATTTGCGCAAACATATTGAATTAGATGTACTCACCCATGCTACTCGGTTAAAGTTAGGAGAAAGCGGGATGAGAGATGCTTCTTTGGTGTTGAAAGAAATTATCTGTACACCTAAGCGTGCTACCAAATATAAGAAAGCGTATTCTCGTTGCCAGCAAAAAAATACCCGGATAACGCAATTGACTCCATCACAGGCTTTATCTATTTTTGTTGAAGCCGATCTTTCGAGAAGGCAATATGAAATAGTAAGGAGTTCTCATAAAAAACTATACCCGTGTTACAGTATCTTACAAAAAGCAAAACTCGAGTGTTACCCTGCTAAGAAAGCTTACAGAGTAACTGAAACTTGTGCCGAAGTAAACCTACAGAGTTTAATGGATCACACTACCACGCGACTATTGACACATTTAGAAGAATGTTTACAAAATTTAAATAAAAAAGAAAGAGAAACATTAGTTTAAATGTGCAAGTGGGGTTGTGATGGAGCACAACAAGCTCAATATAAACAAACGTTTTTAAATGATGCAGACTCCGATGCAAACAAATTTCAGAGTTCGTTTGTGCCCCTACAACTTATTTGTTCCTTGAATAATAAGGTTATTTGGCAAAACCCAATTCCTTCTTCACCACGTTATTGTCGTCCAATAAGAATACGATTTATAAAGAAAACAAAAAAAAATAACAAATGAAGAAATCGCTTATATTAAAAGCGGAAGAAGAACTGTGTCCGGACGAGGAACCATGGCCATCTTTCTCGGACTAATATTTTTTAAATTATTTACTACGATTTGCATTTATTAAAAAAAAAATTTTTTTTTTTTTTTACTGATAAGTAAAAAATATCTCCATATAATACAATGAATTAGTCAAAAGGCATATTTGGAATCGATTTAGAACGAAAAATAATATTGGCCGCCCAGATCGCCAATATACCCCACTGTGCGTCTGTTAGTTTTCGAAACTCGTGTATAAAAAAAAAACTCATTTGAAAATCGAAATTTAAAATCTATTTAAATTTAAAAATCACGGAATTTATCGAAACACGTGTCACAATACAATTAAATAAACACAATACAATTAAATAAAAGTGAAACATAAATTAAAAACTAAATAACGTTCATTTTAATTGACATAAATTCATCCTTTTAACGGTGAACACTTTAGAAAGTGCATTTTAATCCTCGTGAGCATTCTAACTGCAGGCCGCGAGGGTGCAGAGAATGCCACATTCGCGAGAGGCAAACTCCTAATTGAAATCATTAGTGCGGCGTGTCGGGGCGGCTGTATAACTGCACAGCTGCAGCGGTGACCGCCGGAGCTGGCTGCACGCTCCCAGGAGTGCAGAAGCGTGTCACGGTCAGCCGACCAGCTTCCAGCTTCGTGGAGATAATTGTATCATATGGCAACAAGCTTTCGCCTAACTCGGCCTGGTGAGAATGATAGTAAATCCATATTGGCCGATTTTAAATTGTTATGCATGGTACAAGTGCATACGAGTATCTCCGGTCTGATCGATGTCTAGTCGATGATTAAAAATTAAACATTTGTAGAGACCACTTTTTATTCTTCTTACATATTCTTCTAACCCTTATCTGCATCCAATGGTGCATAGGGCACTGCAGCGTATTAACGTAATATTATTTTGATCGTTACTTATTTGAAGACAAAGTGATCACTCCTGCGCTTTAGGGACCAGTCCATGGTAATATTTTATAAATATTAGAAAATAAAAAAACTTATTATTATTTTCATCTCACCTCCCTTGGGAATCGAGCCCGGGACCTCCGGGATAGCTAAACATGCTAACTATTACACCTCAGCGGCGGACACGACTAGTTTCGAAAAAATCTGAAGTTTTAGAAACTAGTCTTGGGAAATAAAACTCGATTAGTTTAATACAAGAATTTAATTTTGAGCCAAATAAATAAATGATGTCTAGTTAAATACGATCATAAAATAAGCACCTAAAGCGTGAAAGTATTTAGAGGTTTTCCAACTAACCATCGCACCGTTTCTCCGCAATAGTAGGCAGAGAGAACAGAACGCCACAACACTCAGTCATCTTGTTCCCATTTGAATAATTTCCTGATTTCAGTAAATAAATAAATAAATAATAAAACCTCCAAAGCCCTAATTTTATAGGCTTGTCTGCAGATGAAAGTAAGGAAGGGGAAAAAAAAAGATTAAAATATACATCATCATATCATATGATGGTAATCATATGCTATGATGATAGCATACGCCTTTAGTAGGCGCCAGATACGTTAATATTAGTTAAGACATTTTAATTATTAATACTGTTATTGTGATTGAAAATTGAATTAGATATTACGCTGAGTGATTTTCGAGGGTGATTGTTTATTCGTGATTTGATAAAATGTCTCTCTTCAAAACAAGAGTGTGAATCAGGAAAGTCACTGGCACTAAACAACGCTGATTACACCAGCTGAAATACAATGGCCGACTGTTTTATTTACCTAATAAAAGTTTATCTGGGCTATAAAGATTAAAAAACAAACAACCCCTAATGAAACGGCCTCCATCGCCTGCGCCACTCGCCCGAATTTCGGGCCAAATTTAGCGTTAATTGTTTTCTAACGATGTTTCCCTAATAAGCAAAATTTTTACAGACTTTTCTGATATTTAATGCGAGGTTCTGAGCCGCGCTACGTACATAATTATAAAATACTAGATTAACGTGTTTGTTTTCACTTGCAAATGAGGCGGTAAAATTAGTATGAAAAATACTTCTTGGAGAGAGTATATTTGAATGATTAATTAGTCGAAATTGGATAAAACTGGATGAAAACCTTGTAAAATACGTCAGATACAAAATTTTTGCTACATTTAATATTTTTTCGCATTGACGTAACTTCAAAGACATTATTTTGAGGATTTTCGGAAATTACTCTTCAAGGATAAGCATTAAAATTCATGTAAATATACGTTTGCATACACCTCTCTTGAGGCTACATGTTTCAGATCTCATTGCCCTTCAATGTTTCGCTTTAGTTTGCCACAGTCACTCTGCAATACTAATCACAAAAAATAATTTTGTACAAAATTGCAAAGGTCAGTCTAAGAACTTGATTCATCGCGTATTTTTTTTCAAATTGACGTTATAAGTCTACGTAGTCTTAAATATATATTGTCCCCTCCTTATTGTAGTTGCAAACGCATTTAGTTACCTAGACTCCATACCTATTTATTTTTTATTTACTTTGTTTGAATTTACTTTACTTGTTTAAAAAAAATCATTGTAAAACGAACTCCCTCTCTAAACACAAGTATCTGCTTTATTAAAGAAGTAGAAACGTTATATTTGAAATGTTTCGTATATTTACCAACTATTTTGTATTATTTAATATGTATTTTGTAAAAAAAAATCAATAAAAAAAAAGAAAGATCTGGCAACGATCCTTTGTTTAACACTCTCCTTATCATTCATCATTCACTTTGTGTAATACCACTTTCAAAACACTACTTTGTGACTACCGGTTTCAGAATAATCATTCCATCATCAGGTCAAATGTAGAATAAAGTAAAATTGTTACGGTCTGACATTTATACAAAACTAAAATTTGAAAGAGAGAGAGAAAACAAAATATTGTCTAGTCTCACTTAAAATTTAATTTAATTTGTATACTGCAGCTATCTAGTTCACAAATTTCAAATAAGATTACCGCAAAACTTTATTCGCAAAAATTATAACATATTTTCATAGGGTGATTAATTTTGCACCACCCTGTATCAACACGCACGATCGTGTAGACAACGCAAGTCACCCATATTCGGTCTAGAAAAACTAATAAACCATCTGTTACTCTGTTATTTCTGAACAATCTGTAGATAAGTGAAGTGAGTGTAAGGTATTCGGCAGACGAGACCATCGAAGGGAAAAATCTCATTCCGCGCTCAATGGAAGCGCTTCTAAGGAATGCGATTTCAGCACCGGCCCACGGAAGGTATTCTCCGCCGACCGCGACCGCCGCGCTATCATGCTACCCTGGTATATTGCGAGGCAAAGCTGAATGGAATAGTTTCTGCTCCAACCGTTAAAGGCAGTCTCGCTCAGTCGATTCAAGAAGCCTATAAGGAATTATTGCATTATTCTGCTCAATAAATGATACAAATCTAATTGACTTTCAAGCGCATTCTTTTTTATTCATATTAAAGCTGGATGTATGTAGCTCGGAGCGGGTAAATAACCTGTTAAAAATCACCAAACTACTGAACAATAATTTAACGGATCCGTGATTTATATCGAACGGGTTTTAAGATATTAAATTATTTTTTGACATTTCATCAAAAATGAAGTCTGCGCATTTACGGGGCTGACGACCGTCATAGGCTGGTTTAAATGATCACTGTTACACACGTGTAACATTTGTGAAGTTCTACTAAGATGTCTTAACAACAACCTGTTAAAATATCAAGGAATTCAGCCATTATAAATACAAATATAAAATATTTATATATGAAATACAAATTCATATTTTATTTATCTAGGGAAATATCATACCGACACGATGTTCTTTCTTTGTATTTTTACCAGACATATTTACTTTACAAAGTAAATATTCTTTGTGACATGTTTTTTTTTTAAAGAGAAAGATTTGTGTTTTTATTATTTACACAAATATTTCAATTTCATACTATTCCTGTGAGCCTAAGCGGCTCATATTAGAAATAGGTATCAAATTGTGGTATAGTGGGTTCGAACCGAGAAAATCTGACTTAAAAATCCGCGACACTAACCACGGGACCACAACCCGACTTATGGTATGTGTATATAATTATTAACAATAAACACACAATGTTTTTGTCTTCTACATATTATAAAAAAATCTAATGGATTTATGATCATTCTTGTTAAAAACTTATCAAGTCAGTTGGCATTACATTTTTTGTATACCGTGTCGCAGTCTGCAGCCCTCAGGGACTCGATTCTACGTTACGAGGGTGCCCTTCGGCGACAGGGATGTGAGGACTTACATTTACTGCGCCAATCGCCACACAGACCCACAGAAAGGTCGGATAGATTTATTTCATTTGCGTTCCGGGCTTTATTCTTTATTGGAAGTCGATCGTTTATACTACATGGACTACTGGAAAATGGAACCCGCAGTGGAAACAGAAAAGACCGTGTTAAATTGCGTTGGGATCGAAAATGGCAACGAGCTCTAAATTGTACGAATTGTATAGTGAAAATCACAATCCTTATGAATATAATCAACACGCTTATTACCTAAATTCAGAAATTCCATTATTATTTGATATTACAACTAGCTTTTGTCGATTTCTTACAAATAAATGGTGAAAATTTATCGTTTTACTATATGGAAATGTCAAACATACGCTTTACGTACGATAAAAAAAGAGAACATTAGGGATAATATATCATGAATAGTGACATAACTGTGATGTTTTTTCGCACTTGTTTTTGTTTATGTGAAATATAATAATTTTTATTTACAACACGTTGTACCTACATAAATAGATTAACTGGTCGAATTATAAACTTAAATAAAAATAAATAAATGATGTTTTGTAGCCTTTCTCGAGTTTGTGAATATAATCCAGGATTTGGACCTCACAAACAAATAAAATAATTTGAATACATAAAAGCTTTTCTCATTCTAACATAGATATCTTAAGTGACACTCGTATACTGTGTTACGAGTTCGATCAATATATCTTGAAGTTTGAAATTTTGAGTAGTGTAATTGTCAATCATGGGTAGAATCAATGCATGTTACGCGTGTGTAAAGTGATCAGTTAACCCGGCCTATTACGGTCGTTAATCCTGTAGATGCCCAGACTTCCATATTATTCTTCATATATGTTGAGACGTCAAAAATAATGAAATCATTTTTAATTAAGTTTTACTTAGTAAATAATTACATAAAAGTACAAACGTAATGTAGATTACCTAATTAATGCCTGATCTTTTCATTGTAAATCCAGCCAAGTCACTTTTTCACACTTAACGGAAAATTTTCGAAATTGCACTTTGTACGAGTATGAGAAAAAGTAAATTATAATCTTTTGTTTTGATAGAACTAAGCATAAAAATATTTTATTTACGTCAGTTTTTATTAGGTACACATAATATTTGTCTACCAATCCTCGGAGACTCACGGATTTTGCTTACGTATTCACAAAAACACTGGGGAGGTGAGTAGAAATGTATCCAACCATTGCAAAATGGTTCACGTATAAAAAAACCCCGTGGACCGTAACTACTAAGCAGCAGATGACAGGAATAAATCATGGTTTTATGGTTTTCGATGGAAGGAATATTTCGATAAATTATGTCGACTCAGAACGCCGACAGATTACAAATATTACTGGAGAAACGTTTTACTACTACACAGGGTGAATCAATTCTCCCACCCCCTATTTATTTCTGAAGGAGGAAAAATATCAAGCACTTAAAGCTACTTGAAAATTCTGGGATATTGCGTATTTTACATGGGTTCAAATTTCTAAACTAATCAGGATCTTGGGTCTAATGGGGTTACTTTGATAGCTTTTTTAAGGTAATAAATTAAAAAAATCTAAGTACTGTCCAAAAATAGTAAGGAATATTTATTATATAATATAAAAAATCAACTATTATTTTTGACAGAAACAAAACATTAAAAAAAACCCAGACAGTAAAAACGAGTGACATACTACATGTCACTCGTTTTCACGCTACCCACATTTTTTGCAATTTTAAGATTATTAAAATGATCCATTTCAATCGAATATTTCTCAGGAATCGTTTTTTTTTAATTACATGATCAGAATTTTGTACCTGAAATGTACCTAAGTTTTTTTTACTTTTTTTAATATCAATAGTAATAAGTACAGTAATAGAATAAGCATAGTACAAATAGAATAAGAAACTAGGAAAAAACGCAACTAATATTAACCTCTAACTTTTTATTGGATACAATATATTGCTTTAAACATATAATATTATCAAAGAACTCCCTGTTAAGAAAATCAGGAAGCTACCAAAACTTCAATTTAAAAGATAAATGGTATATTTAAGATTAATATAAATAAGACGTCACTTCATATCATTTTTATTACGTCGAAAAAAAGACATCAAGCCTTATTCAAATTCGTATTTGAATCCTTTAACTACAAGATCAAAAACTTCTTCGATCATAATTACGTAGGACCTTTATCTTCTTACTCCAACTAGAGTATTTCATCATGCTAGCAAACGGATGACCTATGATTCGTCTGAGATTGGTTTCGTGTAATGGGCATCGTGTCTCCTCCTACCCCCCGACCCCCACCCTCCGACCTCCCCCCTCCACCTGAACCGCCCATTACGCCCTTCGATAACCACCCCATCTCCCCGTCCAGGATCGTAGTTCACCTCAAACCACCGAGGAACTTCAAACATCGGCTAATATTGCAAGCCCTGTGGAACACCGGAGGTGACCTCTTGCGGCATTTTGCAAACTTGAGATGTTGCAGGCAAATCAAAATTAAAAATAGAAACCGTATCGTGGTTGGATAGACGCTCGACTGTGTAACTGGCGTCGCGGGTTCAATTTCCATTTATTGTAAAAAGAATCCAAAATTAAATAAAATCAATCGATTTAGGGATTTGTGTTCAATTTTATAAGTTTAATCTTCCAGCAAAGTTCCTCAAATTTTTAGTTTTAAAATTTAATGTTGATTACGAAATATTCGTTCAACACAATAGAAAAGTTAATATCACTTTTCTTATTTAAATATAAAATATACTAAAATATATAATGTTTTAATATAAAAATCTCCAACGAAATATAAAAATAAATTGATTTGCTCTTATCCGATTGTATTGTAGCATATTTTTGGATCGATCACCGATTTCAGTTTCTAGCTTTTCAGAGATTGAGTAAATACAGCATTTAAAAAAAATCATCAATAATTTGTGTTACTTTTTATGTATTTGTTTAAAATACTCCAAAATATGCATCGTTTACATAATTTAAGTTTTTAGTTAATTTACGTTTTAATGTAAGAAAGTCTTGAATAGATTAAAGTTTGTAAATAACAGTAATATATTGGAATTTTACAGCTAAATCGCCTTTTAAGAAATGGTCGATTGTTTTCTGTTAAACATCAAAATGGGAATCGATGTATTCATTCTAGTAAAAATACTTTCCATATATTTTGTCAATAAGCATCGCGGCTAACTTCATTCGAGACCAATTTCCTGTTCGGTCTTCTGGGTGAAGCGATCGCTTCCCGCTTCCGTTCAACTTCTCACTTCTATAAGATTACATTTCAAAATGACATTTAAGTGAGATGTCTACTTTGACAATTCGAAACTCGATATTCCTAGCTTATTTGAAGGTTTTCCTTTTTCATTTATTTTCATAGCGAGTGCGCTGCATTAGTTATTCGATATGCAAGTCAAGATAGCATTTCATTTTTCACTCTAAACGCAGTGAATTGTGAAACAGCGTTTCTCAATTATTCATAAGGAAAATAATTTATATTCGTTGCATGGAAAACATTCATAACTGTACAAATATGTTATTTTTTTACATCTCAACATATGTAGATGAAGAAGAATATGTAAGTCTGTGCATTTACAGGGTTTTTGACAGTTAAAGACTGGTTTAAGTGATCACTTTCCACACGTGTAATATTACTCACATGTAAATAAAGGATTTTCTAATTGATTAAAGCTTCCCTCATCCCACAATAGATGTGTCTAGTAAAGTCTCGCATACTGTGTTTTGAGTTTGATCAATATATCTAGAGTTTCAAGAGTAGTATGGTTGTCAATCATAGGTACAATTGGAAAATGTTACACGTGTGTAAAGTGATCACTTTACACGCGTTTGTTTGTTAGTTAGATGAGGTCAAGAGGCGGTATGGCGGTAATATGGAAGAGACGAAGATTGTTTGCAAAAATCAGATTGGTGTGGCGTCCTATTCTCTCTGTTAAACCCTACGTGATGATTGGTTTGTTAAACTTTGATTGATATTCAAATTGGTTTAAACATACACCTACAAAAAAATGGAAACCCATTTATTAATGAACATATTTTTCAAAGCAGTTCACATCACATTCAACAGACGCCTACTCCATAGGGTTGTGAATAAATATACACATTAGTGTTTTAGTATCATTAGTTAAGTTACTTTTTATTCCCCAGAGGCGAGACAAGGAATGGAGGTACCTTTTAGTAGATGTAATTCCGTCTTCCTTCTAACTTAGTTCTAAAAGATCCAAATTAGCAAATGAATCTTACCTGTAATAACAGCGATAAATCTCTATAAAGCTGAAAGTAGCCCGGAGCGGGTAAATAACCTGTTAAAAAGCACCAAACTTAGGAACAATATTTTAACGGACCCGTGATTTATATTGAACGGGTTTTAATAAAGGCATATTATTTTACAGTATAAAACACAAATAATTACAGATTGTGATTTACAAAGACATTTATTAAATTAGATGTTAAGAAATTCAATTAATTGATTCGGCATTTGCTTTGTGGTAATATTACATCTATCCATTTTTAATTTAATTTTTACTAGGCAAATGGAAAATTTTCTTAAAATCTGTTGTGGCACGTGTTTCGAGGCATTCCGCATCATTTTGTTTAAAAATGTTGTAAAATAGTGTTACGATACGTTTAAAGAAATAATGGTTTTTCCTAAGTAAAACTCATTTTAACTTCGCGGCTCCTACTGAAATAACACTGCTACATTAATAAGTAGGTTGAGAGGATAGAGCTCCTCACGCATCGCGTTGCGAAGTAGTGTTATTAAGTGGTATTATACAAAGTGAACAATAAATGATAAGGACTGTGTTATATTACCATACCAGAAAGTAAACCAGGCTTTGAATATTAAAAAAATATTTATTAAAAAACAAAAAGTATTGTTGACCTAATGATGGAATGGTAATTCTTAAATTGATAGTCTTGAGGTAGTGTTTTTTTGTGGTATAACACAAAATGAACAATGATGATTAGGACAAGTAAACAATGCTTTTAATAAACAAAACACAGGATGAAGATTGTAAAAGAAATTTAAGAACCGATTCATTTTTAAGAATCAAATTGAACTGCTCCCGAAAAGAACCGGATACCATATAACCAGCTCACAGTAGGTATCATTACATTTATTAATAGTAAGAAATGTTTCATTGTTTTGTTTTATGAGAAGCCTAAAAGGTCTCTGTAGTATTTTCATGAGAATAAATGACTTTGAAATTAAAATACACTGGGACTAATATTTCAGATGGTTAAGTGAAAAGTACTTAGCACGAAGCAGATTAATAAAAATTTATTATTTTAATGGTCGCTAATATACGACGGTTCCATAGGTTCAGTATTAACGAAAGCAGAGTGGCACGAGACATCCATATTAATCCCATACATGTTTTGCATTCTTTAATCGTAAAAAAACCAGATGTATCGTTTTCGAAATACGGTGTTCATTCAATGCTTTTATATTATTGTATTATTATTATATAATTCTACAGACTTCATATGATGCATACAAGAATTACATTTTTTATAATTTGCATTTCAAAAGAAGTCCAGAATTCATTTATTTTAAAACGTGTCACATATTTAATATTCCCGATTTAAAAAAAATATTTATATTACTCATTTTGGAATTAAGATTAACAAGACTGAAAAAATAAAGAAAAAATTAAATTAAATAAAAATTAACAAGCTAACTCAGGGCAGAATGTAAATTATAAAAAAAATTAAGAAGCATGTTTAAAAGAATCAAATGAGAAAGTAAAACAAATCACCAATACAAATATCTTTCCAAAAAGTGTTTTTTTATTTCATTCATTTTGTATCATTGGTGTGGAACATGTAGGGAATAACGAGGTATCAAGCAAGGCTGGGGAGTCTAGATGCTTACTAAATAAAATAACACAACGGCGAGCCAAATAGATAGTCTATAATATAAGACACCCAGGCCTGCTTCTTACGATTGCAGAAGGTGTTTCGTCCAATGGTACTGGAACACTTATGATGAGCAAGACGGAAACGCAAAAAATGAAAATCAATTATTTGTTCATCGAAAATTACAAAGTTACAAGAACGAAAAGAACAAAGCGACACCAATATATCAAAAATTATAAAACACTTATAAGGGCGAGAAGAACAAAGTGACGCCAATAGAAAAAGAGCGAGCGCGACGTATACACGTTTGAATATTAATCTTATCTGAGTACACAAAAATTTGTCCTCCACCCCTTATAAACGATTTTAAAGGAGTTACATGTGGTGGGGACAATATTATAAACAAAATAAATGTCGATGAACTGCGTCTCTTTGTTCTTCTTGCATACATTTGTGAATACAATTTTAATACACAAATTCTACATGGACCAAATTTTCTCCGACATGCACTGTAGCGTCGAGTTGAGGAGAAGAGCGTAAGATAGAAACCGAAGGAGACTGACCATGAAAGAACGAAACCAATCATCACATAGATTGTTATCCGCGAAGAAGTAAGTCCTTTTTGACAAAACAGAAATTTATAAAAAAATAGTTACAGAAGTATTGATTTTTTTTATCAACAGTTCAAACTTCATCGGTAGAAAAGAAATTGTAAAATTTATGCGAGTTGTTTTTTTTTTGTATCCCGTTCTCACAAAATAAGTTATTGGTCTGGAACACCCAATAAAAGTGCTCAGCACTGCTCAGATACCAGGAATGGAAGACGGAATAGTTTCAGAATGAGATATTTGATACAAAACTTGGATGTTTTCTAATTTTCCATCTCCGCTGAATTTGGTAAAGTTTTTTTCCAATCTGGAACTCTAGAAAAACTGTAAAAGTTTGCGAGTTCGGGAGTCTGAGCTTGCTCCGTGAGGGGTGTTAACTTACTTCTATACGTGTCGACTTCACCAACAAAACTTAGAGAATCAACACATACTTAAAAGTTATTAACATTACTTAACTTTTTTTTCGATTCCTGTAACGGGAAGTCTTTAAAGAATACTTTAGGTAGATTGACAGTTCCTCTGGTAAACCCCTTCAGACAGGGTGCATATTAAATGAACATTCAATTTGATGTACATTACGTCAAATGTACATAAAATTAAATATACATTACATCAAATAAACATTAATATAAGAACCTTAAAATTCTGATTCTCATGATCATGATTTGGTGAGAATATTTGTTAAACATACAACCTACTTTACAATTTAATTTATAATACATTCTACTACTAATTTTGACTCAGTCTGGTTAAATATTTCCAATATTAGGTCAGGTCAAAAGTTGAAATAATCGGTTGGTTTGTATGAGGAGATGCATTAATGTGGAAGAGGCGAAAAATTATTGCAAAGAAAGAGTAGTGTTCGTGTTTCAATTCCATCTGCCTACCCCTGTGTAGAAGTTAATTTTAATTTTACAGTGCTTATGATGTAAGCAAAGTATTGAAAATATTTAAAACAACAATATTATAAAAAAAAACATTAAAATGCAAAGTAACGACAGTGTCAAGAAGCAGGCTGTCTGCCATGTCCAATGTTTAGTTTTCTATATTTTTACACTAGTCAGAAATAGGTGTAATACTTTTTTTTGTAATATTGGATTTTTAACAGAATTTTGACACTGTCGATTTTTTGTGATTCAGATTATTTCTCGGAATAATTGGGTTTTTTTTTAGTTTTTTTTTTTAAATGACGAATATTAAGCCGCTGCGCATACAAGTCGACGATCTATCATCTGCTAACTTGAATGCTATCATTATACACGGTCACATTAACCATTCTGTTCACGTATTTTAGCATTATTATGACTTAATTTCTTGGTAAACACATATATTTGGTGAAAAGAGTTTCCTAGTGCAAGCATAATTCTTTCCTTTACACGAACCAACCTAGAACAAGTAGCAAGCTCTGTAATTCGCTCACTCCTTTTAAGAACATCAAAAATAAAAAATCTTGATTTTTCAGGAGAACGTTCTTAAAGTTTAAAAATATAATACAATGTATTAAAAATAATTATCAAGCAACATATTGAACTTTTAACTGTGCAATAGATCTTTTAGGTAAACCCTGAAGGTGTTTTCTCCATTTGAAAAATATTTAGTATATTTAAAAAAATAATTAAACAATACCTTTTCTTCAAAATGCAAAAACAACACTTTCTATGTACCTTGTAGCGGGTAAATATAAGGTTAAAAATATGCCGCTTTTGCTGGGATATAGTACATTTTTTGGGCATTCCTACAACACGCACAACCGAAAATTGACGATTTTTGATTTATGACGTTCTTGAAAGGAGTGAGCGAATTGTCCAAATACTTCCGTTTACGCATCTTTTAGACATCTTTAATGAATCTAAATTGAATACTATTAGATTATCAAAAAAATTAAGACAGAATCTGATATATTGACTTGTGCGAAGTAATTGTTCATTGCCAAAGATATATCCATAATTATATATGATTTTGAAGTAATTATTATTTGATGGCGAGAATCGGAGCTAATGATCGCCGAGGAAATACACGAAGTTCAAAGGCGTCAGCAAACTTTTGATGTAACTTAACTTACTTATCTTATGATATATATTATACAATATATAAGGGAGAAAATAGAAGAGAGTTTTCGGAATGATAAGATTTATGATTCATTATTTATGGAGAAAAGTTATTTAATGTATTTCAATTACACATAACAAGATTGTCGAGCCATTAGTCTCTGGTTATGGAGTCGAGGTCTTGTGGTATGGGTCGAGGATGTGAGTTATTATCATATATTTTAATTAATTTTCTGTTTAAATACAAATTAATAGAGCTATTTTTGACGCACTTGAAAACATTATAAGGAATCTCTTTGTTGTATGAACTTTTTGGTGAGGCAAATTGGTAGGTGCGAGGTAAACAATCGTAAATCGGGAGAGAAAAACAAAGATTTATTTTATTTATTAACTTACGATTGTATTATATATATATATATATATATATATATATATATATATATATATATATATATATATATATATATATATATATATATATATATATATATATATATATATATATATATATATATATATATATATATATATATATATATATATATATATATATATATATATATTTATATATTTATATAAATATATGTATATATATATATATACATATATTTATATACATATATATATATATATATATATATATATATATATATATATATATATATATATATATATATATATATATATAAATAAATATATATATATATATATATATATATATATATATATATATATATATATATATATATATATATATATATATATATATATATATATATATATATATATTATATATTTATATAAATATATGTACATATATATATATATATATAAATATATATATATATATATATGTATATTTATATGTATATATATTTATATACATATATATATATATATATATATATATATATATATATATATATATATATATATATATATATATATATATATATATATATATATATATATATATATATATATATATATATATATATATATATATATATATGTATATATACTGAGTAAGTATATTTGGCGAAAGTGAACGGGAAAACAGAACGAGGACGACCGAAAACGACTTGGTACGACCAGATCAATCAGAACCTCAAATTTGGCTGTGTCAAAAGTCTACGTAATCGGAGGGCATATATAACTAGATGTATGGATGTGAAGGAAGCCAGGAGTGTATGTCAGGACAGAAGAGTGTGGTGTTCCATCCTCCAATTTAAAAGCAAGCAGTAATTTGTTCAAAAATCATGAAAAAATATGAAGAGATTTTGAACAAATGTGTTTTGTCTGTTACGTAACGATTTAATATTTTTTTTTACCGCCGCGCATTATGAAGTGAAAAAAATATTTGAGATTAACGATTGTTTTCCTCGCACCTTCTGAAATATAACCAGAATAAGAGCATTCGGGTCTCGTCTTGATTTCACTTTCATTTCAATTCTAGTGATAAATATTATCACTAGAATTGTAAACTGTATTTTTGTCACATGTTACGACTTTTGTCACACACGGTATACACAACAACAGCCTACCACTCATGACATATCATGTTTTGGGAACGTTTATGTGTCTCAGCGCGACCGCCATTTTGGTATGGAGTTTACCCCCCCTCCACTAGTGTAATGTAGTATGACGTCACGCACGTCACGATTCCTGAGGGTATGTAATAGATACATCAAAGAAACAGAGACAAAAGTGTTCCCAGTATGACATATGCCATGACTAAACGAGTAGATCTCAGCTTTTGAGGGCTTTGTTGCTAGTATTTCAAATGTAAATATATAAAAACCTTTACGGGAGAATACAACGTAGAATTATCAAACAGATTTGTTTTACGCTAAAATCGTTATTTAAGAATGTTTTAAATGTTGACATAATTTGCCCCAAAAATCAACTCGAAATTAAATTGACGTGAATACAATTTCAGTGCCGTATTGAAATCTATAATTTTAATTCTTTATTACTAACAAACTAACTAACCATCACGCTACATACTTTCCCACAGGGATAAAGAGAAAATATAGAACACCACACCAATATTTGTTTGCTAACAACGATTGCCTCTTCCACATTCAAGTATCACCTCATACGTACCCTAATTTCTTAAAAAATAATGGAAATTGGAAATCAATTAAAACATTTCAAATTTTACCAAAATTATGAAACTTAAAAGAAATCGTAACTGGAAAAGCATTTGAATGTTAAATATAATAAATAAATAAATCCGTTAGCGCACCCCATTGGTGCAAAGGGCACTGCTTCATATAAACGCAGTGTTATCTCGATCGATTACACATGAAGGAAAGGTGATCAGCCCTCCACTTCATGTACCAGTCCAGTGTAATATTGAATAAATATTAGAGTGAAAAAATCACTTATATTTATTAAATCCCCCTGGGAATCGAACCCGGGACCTCCAGAACGGTAGGCGAGCATGCTGACCATTACACTGCGGAGGCGGACAAAAAATTATGAAACTTTTGAAACTTAAAAGAAATCGTAACAAAAATTTATGAAACTTAAAAGAAATCGTAACTGGCAAAGCATATGAATGTTAAATATATCCGTAGAATTTTTTTTAAAACTATAAACTGCAGCTGTCTAGTTCATTGACTAAAAGATTGAAAATTGACTAAAAGTGCAAAAGTTATAACATTTTCCGATAGGGTGATTATTTTGCGCCACCCACAATCCCAACATTCATAGTTTTTCCCCTGTCGCGTACGATAGTACTCGACAACCGTGTAACAGAAACGTATTGATTTTATTAAATTGACGCCATGCTTCCTCTACGTAGTACCTAATTGATATGAACTACCCGCTCTTGCGAAGCTAACTCGCAAAATAAAGAAAACACAAACACCTTCTTTCCTAAATTCCTTTGTTTAGAGAGAAGGGTACGGAGGCTAGACGTGCAGTGTGTGTGTGAATATTTAGGAGTTGGACCGATGAGCAAAACGTGATGTGAGATATGTAAAATAGGAAAAGGGAAGAATAAATGTCACCGCACATTAAGTGGCCAGTCTCATTTTCCTAACTTGTAACATATTTTCTCGAATGCCATTTGGATATCTCCATTTGATGAAAATTTAATTTAATTTATTTATTTCATAGATACACACATTTTTTTCTACTATATGTATTACGGCATTTTAAGACATGGCCTGTGTTGAGCCGAAACAATTGCATGTTAAAACAATTTTTTTTTTTATAGTATTATTATTATTATTATTTATTATTATTAGATTATATACATTACATACAATAGTCCACATCCCAAGAGCGACATGCGGAGGCACAGATCCCTAGAATCTACAAAAAGAAGAAGAAGAAGTTATAATACAAACAATATCAATTTTAAGTATAAAGATTAATTCACTTTCTACCTTGTCCCTTCCAACGAGAAGCAACCATCGACGGACACTGTTCTTAAAGACATGATCACTACCGGAATTTTTAATGGTTACGGGCAGCAAATTAAATTTCATCAATATAATAAATATCATCAGTCTGATGATGTCGGTAACGACGAAACCCGGTTGCTGGCCAAATAAAAGTTATGTGGAAAAAATTACATGGTTGTTATTTTATTACATATTTGAATATGTTTTTTAAAGTAAAAAGCTTGACATGAAGTGAGTTCTGGGACCTTTTTTGGTTTATAAAAAACCCTGATTATACCTATTCTCATAAAAGAAAGAGTTGGATTATTCACTGACTGGATCCTTAAGGAAAGATGGTCCCGTGAGAACAAGAAGGGTGGAGAAAAGATACAGGAAGGGGGTGATGTATGTTTTTAGGACTCGTGTGGCTGGTAGTACATCCAATGTGTATGTACACCGTGTAGTTTATAGTGCGATGTTGACAATACTAAATCTAGTATTTGAATCTTCAGTTAAATGGATAAATATATACAAACACACACACACACACACACTTACACAAAAAAAAATATATATATATATATATATATATATATATATATATATATATATATATATATATATATATACATATATATATATATATATAACGTGGTAATATTTTCCTTTTGAAAATTAAGTGTAAATAATATGTAAAGTGGGTGTATAATAATAAAATAAACAATGTGTTGCTTTGTAATTAAAGTTTATTCTTAATTTATCTTTATAATAATTTTTATATCTATCTATCTATCTATCTATCTGATTCTGACAGTTAATAATATTATCGGAAGTCTTTTGTTTTATTGTGAGCGACGCATGCGGCATCTGGTGGTAGAACTGTTTTATGTAGGTACTTTTTGTAAGTACTTAATAAAATGTATAGGTAGGTACCTAGTTATTTTATTACATCTCCCCCCTTGGGGATGAAAATTCATAGTAAAATTTTCACTCGTCCTCCGGATCATCTTCTTGTAGTGAAGGGACTGGTATAAGTTTAGTGATATGATAAAGTTTTTTTTTTTTTTTTTCTTTCTTTCTTTTTTCCTTCTTTTTTTCTTTCTTTTTTTTTTTATTTTTTTTTTTCTTGACCCTTTTAAAGTAGACACAGTTTTTTTCAATCCATTTGTTTTTTTCTTTTGAATTCCTTCATTTTTATTCAGATCTCTTAAAGTATCTTCTAATATAACCAAATGTACAACTTTTAATTGTTCATCTGCATTTTCATTCGATTCTAAAACTGGATTCCTGCTTAGACAATCTACTTCTAAATTCTTCTTTCCTGGAGTATATTTTGTTTTATATTTTGTAGTATTTTTTTCTACTTTATTTTTATTTTCATTCTTCAAGCACTGTTTCTGTGTTATTTGTATGTCTTCATTTTTATTCTGATCTTTTGAAATATCTTCTAATTTAACCAAATTTACAACTTTTAATTGTTCATTTGCATTTTCCTTCGATTCTAATACTGGATTCCTGCCCACACAATCTGCTTCGAAATTCTTCTTTCCTGGAGTATATTTTATTTTATATTTTGTAGAAATTTTTTCCACATTATTTTTATTTTCATTCTTCAAGCACTGTTTCTGTGTAATTTGTAAATCTTCATTTTTATTATTAATCTTATCATCCTCCTTTGTTTTAAACCAGCACGTTGCTTCAGAGTGATATCGAGTTCCCTTATTTAAATTTTCACAAATCTTACATGGACTTTTATCTTTAATTTTATCACTAGTTCTTAGATTTCCACGTCTTCTTTGATTATCTTTTAATCGTTTTCTTTGATCATCTTCTAATTTTTCTCTCTCACTCCGAACATATTGTAGTAATTGTTTTAATACATCTAATGTTTCATAATCCATTTCCATATTAACAAAATTGTCGTTTTATAACGTGGTAATATTTTCCTTTTGAAAATTAAGTGTAAATAATATGTAAAGTGGGTGTATAATAATAAAATAAACAATGTGTTGCTTTGTAATTAAAGTTTATTCTTAATTTATCTTTATAATAATTTTTATATCTATCTATCTATCTATCTATCTGATTCTGACAGTTAATAATATTATCGGAAGTCTTTTGTTTTATTGTGAGCGACGCATGCGGCATCTGGTGGTAGAACTGTTTTATGTAGGTACTTTTTGTAAGTACTTAATAAAATGTATAGGTAGGTACCTAGTTATTTTATTACATATATATATATATATATATATATATATATATATATATATATATATATATATATATATATATATATATATGTACATACATATAACGTGGTAATATTTTTCCTTGTAAATTAGTGGGTGTATAATAATAAAATAAACAATGTGTTGCTTTGTAATTATCCATTATTTATTCTTATTTATAATTATCAACAATGTACTGAATTTTCGTTTAGTATTTGTTAAGTGATATGACATTCTATTCAAAATAGATTTCTTTTACAATATAAAACAAACAATAAAAATAACACATTTGTAAAAAAATATTTACAATCGAAAATAGTTTAAAAGTTTATTTTTTACAAATTAAGAACCAATTAAGGAATTTAAATGATTAACGAGCCAAAATAAATGATACACATGATGAAAAATGATTAAAAAAAAACGTGTTTTTTGTGTTTTCATAATCTAAAAATAAATGTGTGTTTTCTTATGTACCTATATAAAATTCACAAACGTATACGTCATCTTCTGACGTTATAGCATGGACATGAGTGTATTGGCAATTTAATTAAAAACCAAAATTATCTAAAATAAACTAAATCAAGGAATTCAAACGTGTCCATTCGACATTTGTATTTTTAATAAAGTAAATACATACGTGCGTTGATCTAAAAATAAGTTAAAAATCTATCTACGAAAAAATTAAATCAACAAAGTTTTCCATATCCGACATTTTAAATGGACAAACAAATCGCTCACTCCTTTCAAGAACGTCATAAATAAAAATGGTCAATTTTCAGTTATGCATGTTTTCGGAATGCCCAGAAAATGTACTAAATCCCAGAAAAAGAGGCATATTTTTAACTTAATATTTACCCGCTACAGGGCTGAAAGTGTTTTTGCATTTTGAAGAAAAGGTATTATTTAAATATTTTTTTAATATCCAAAATATTTTTCAAATGGAGAAACAACCATCAGGTTTTACTTAAAAATATCTGTTGCACAGTAAAAAGTTCAAAAAGTGGCTTGATATTTATTTTTAATACATTTCATTATATTTTTAAACTTTAAAAACGTTCTTCTGAAAAATCAAGTTTTTTGATTTATGACGTTCTTGAAAGGAGTGAGCGATGAGTGTATTAGCGATTTAACAAATAACCAAAACTATCTGAAAATAAACAAAATCAAGGAATTCAAACGTGTCCATTCGACATTTTTATATTTAATAAAGTAAAGACATTCGTGCGTTGATCTAAAAATGCGTTAATTATCTGCGAAAAAAATAAATTAGTAAAGAGTTGTATTTCCGACATTTTAAATGGACAAATACTTGTAAGATAAAAATAATTCAAATAGAACAAAAATAAATAAAATAAAACTAACGAAATTCTGTGTAAGAATGTGTGGGGGAATAAAAAGGATTTAAAAATAGAAAGGCAAGTATTACCCGTTTTCACGTTACCTTAACCTCAAAGTGCCAGCTAAAAGGAAAAATCACCTCCTGATTGAATTCCTGAGCCCCACCTTTCAATATTTCAGCCTCCCTATCTGGTCGGGAATTATTAATGTTTCTACCGGCGCAACCGTGAAATATCTCCACAACGCGGATATAAAGAATCCAAAATTTACGGATGTCGGGATGTATCATACAGAAGCATGACAGCTCCTGAAGATTCGTTAATTATTCATTTTATTTATACGAGTGGAAAGGGATTTCGATATGGTATTGTGCCAAGAAGCTTGTATTGAAAAGTCGAATGGTAAGCATATTGTCCTCTCAGGATCTTTAAACTATCTTTCTCTGCATTGTATGTATGTCTCCACTAGAATCAAAATCACACACACACACACACACACACACACACACACATACACACACACATATATATATATATATATATATATATATAATATATATATATATATATATATATATATATATATATATATATATATATATATATATATATATATATATATATATATATATATATATATATATATACATATATATATATCCGCCTCCGTAGTGTAATGGTCAACACGCTCGGCTACCGTAATGGAGGTCCCGGGTTCGATTCCCAGGGGGGGTCCAATAAATATAAATGATTTTTTCACTCAAATATTTATTAAATATTACCTTGGACTGGTACCGGAAGCGGAGGGCTGATCACCTTTCCTTCATATGTTAACGATCAAGATAACACTGCGTTTATACGATGCAGTGCCCTATGCACCATTGGGTGCGAATAAGGGTTTGGATGGATGGGAAATATATATACACCCTCTTACGCACTTCACACTTGTAAATTCGCCTTCTCATACATACACGTTCATTTGCTAGATCTACACTTCATATTTAGTACTAATATTTTTGTGTTTCTGTGGTTAACCATACTTGGCTATTTTATAAAAATGAAGAATTATTCAGCTATTTGAAAACGGCTTGATTCGCCATATTGAAGTACAATTCACATATAGAATATATTGTTCGCATTTCTTTGGCACACACGAGTACACATATTGGTTACAAATATCGCGGTCTATTTTGTACACATCAATCATTCATCTCTCTCCTTATGGTTGGCTCAGTATTATACTGTATTTTGTTATTTTTACACACATGTATACCCAAAATAAGAACGAAGCTGATCTTTCGGAAGGGCATATGCGATAGGAGAGTGTAAATTTGAAATCAATTCTACTGAATGTTAAGATAGGCAAGTAGAAATAATAAAATATTGAAGCTAGAGGGAATGTAACTTGAAAGATAAGTGATAGAACCGATAAAAACTTGATGAAGCACTTCAAATGGAACTTGCATCCTGAAAACGGTACAAAAAACTCGCAGTGGTGTAGCGTTCTATCCTCTCTGCCTAACGATGGTTAGTTAATTAATTTATAAAATTAAACAACCTTGTTTTAACCACTTTTTTGTTACTAGTACACCTTTTTTTAACCTACCAGTTTCGACAAGAACCCTGTCATCTTCAGGGTTTATTAAATTCTAAAACATTAAAATACTCAATTACACTCCCTTACCAAATATTAATGTTTTTAATGTTTTAGAATTTAATAAACCCTGACGATGACAAGGTTCTTGCCGAAACCGGTAGGTTAAAAAGTTTAGTTATAATAAAAAAGTGGTTAAAACAAAGTTGTTTAATTTTATAATGCTAAAAACATTCAAGAAAAAAAAAATAGTTATCTATTATTTCATACAATCAAATATGAGAAAACGATTTTATAATATTAAAACCAACATTTAAACAAAACTTTGAAAAATTACCATTATCGCTTAAAATAATCATCTGCCGTTTTAAAAACTGTTTAATACTTGAGAAATTCAATTTAAAAGTTAAATTATTTTGGTTGGTTCAAAATTTTATGGTATGTTTAGCAGGCAGCTTAATTTTCATAATACGAAATATCGCGTTAGTAAAGTCTCTTGAAGCACCTTTTTTTCTTTGGTAACAAAGTTAAGAAAGAAATAAAGGACAAAGGGTTGTTTCGCGATGTGCTTAGCAGGGTGTAAGCGAGTCAACAAGACGTGAACATTATACTGCGGATAAATATTTTTACGACGGCGACACGCAACATTTTGATGATCAGAACAGACATAAAGAAAATAACTTGTAAAGCTTTAACCGTTTAGATTTTACCTTGAAAGTAATTCATCTCCATCTGACCCTTTTCAGTACCCAACGACCCATAAGGCACTGCGCTGGATTCAGCGGCAACTTGATAATTAATTTTACGTAGAAAAGATGTCAGTCTAGTGTAGTAAAGTATTGAATTTACAAAAAAAAATACTCCCTTAATTGAACCCGAATCCTCATGTTTGGTAGTCAAACGCTTAATCTACTTTATTTTAAGTTTGTCCCAATCATTGATCACAAATCTGGGTTCATCCACTTAAGAGTTATTTATATTGAAATCTCAACATAAGTAACGAAGAACATGAAATCCAGGATTTTTACATAGCCTACGACCTGCCGAAGTTAAGGATTAAAACAGATGGTAAAGCCCTGTAAATATCCAGACCTCCATATTCATATTCATCTATGTTAACACGTCTGCAACTGCTACACTTTGGTGAAGGATAGATATTTATTATGTCTTTACCATTCAGATTTAAAACAAAAATACAATTCAAGACAATATTTTACGAATAAAAGTAAAAAATTATACTTAATAGTATTTTTTTTCGTTACAATACAATTATACAGACCGAAATATGTCAGGAGTTTTACATGGCATGATCTTCATTGGACATAAATTTCTATAAGCTTAGACTTTTGAAATGTGTGGATAATATAAAAATTACTAAGAATGCTTGTTTAATCCTTTCTTTTATTATAACCTTTATTATTACCTGCTTTATACTACCTCCGACTTGTCTAAAAATCAGGAAAGATGGAGGCAATTGTGCGTAAAGTTTCAAAACATCCCAAGAGATCACTAAGCGAATAAGAAAGGTGAAAATTCTTTTGAAAATGTAAAACATCAGATTTCCGAAATAAATTTAAAAAATCAACATTTTAAAATCTTATATTTATTAAATGTTAAAATTAAACACTGATATTTTGAGTTTAAATTGTATTTTATTGTTAGAAAAACCAATAAAAATAAATTTCGTGACACTTGTTACGCCATTTTATGGCATTTTCAAACGAATGAAAACGTTTGAAAATGCCATAACAATGTTAAAACAATTGTCACCAAATTTATTTTTATGTGTTTGTTTGTTTGTTTTTTTTTTAAAATTTAAAACAATTCGATTGTGATTGATTTGAACATTTAATGTATATAAAAAAAACCCTTACCGCACCCCAATGGTGCATAGGGCACTGCTTCATATAAACGCAGTGTTATCTCGATCGATTACACATGAAGGAAAGGTGATCAGCCCTCCACTTCAGGTACCAGTCCAGTATAATATTGAATAAATATTAGAGTGAAAAAATCACTTATGTTTATTAAACCCCCCTGGAAATCGAACCCGGGACCCCCAGAACGGTAGCCGAGCATGCTGACCATTATACTACGGAGGCGGACAAATTATTTTTATTTTTTATTTTTTTAAATATATACTATAAATAAAAATATAAAATGAAAATCATGTCTTATTGGAAGTAAGAAAGAATCATGGAATAATCGTAAAATATAGATTTGCATTTTTCGAATGCTAACCGATATTTTGACAAACTTCCCAGCATTGACGTCAGCCGATGGAGAAATAAAATATTCATTCGAACTGTAATAATTTGATCGAAATATTGTGTACTTTCTAGAGCCGGAGTCGCGTCTGGCGTAACGCAGGGGTCCGAACTGGGGCCCTTGTAACGTTATGGCTATAGGTCACGCAATAACTTTCTGTGTACCCCATACCATTTGTACCGAAGTCTTGTTTTATTTTCCATTCAAAACATTTATTTGATCAATCACGTGAGGTTTTCGATCGCCACTTTAGATTATTTTATTGCTTTTTAAATATTACTTTAAAAATGAACATACTTTATTCTCATGGTCAACATTTATTTTACTATATTTTTTTCAAGTGGGGTTGGAAACTGATAAAAAGAGTTCTTTAACCTTATTTTGTTGGCATTATTTTGTCGATAAAAATAAGTAAAAAGTAAAGGGAGATGTTTTAAAATAGGCGAACTTGCGTGATTATTAAAAAAAATACACACACTAATTTGTTGATTTATAAAACATTTATGGCAAAAAGCTTGCCAACATACATTTATTATTGTACATAATAAACTTGTTTGTATATTCTTTACAATAATACCAAATTTGACTATATAAATTTAAATTCACATACAAAATCAATTCCTAACATAAATTTGTATCAAATCATGTCTAAAACCTTTACTACAACATAAATGTAATGATTATTATAATGCAATACTTAAACTCATTGAATTTCAATTCATTTTGTCCGAAAAAAATATATAATATCATGGTTTTCAATTCCTGCTCTGTTGTGTGTGTAACATAGAATTTCGTCTAGCCTCACACACGTCTGATGATGTTGGTTACGACGAAACCCGGTTGCTGGTCAAATTAAATTCATGTGGAAAAAAACTACATAGTTGTTATTTTATTCTACAGAAATATGAAATGATTCGAAGACATGGCCTAGGTGACCTTGTCCATGATAGAAGGACCTACAGCCTGAAGACCTGAAGACGAAGAGAGCTAACCCCAACACTCTACAACAAGATAAGTTGGGATTTTGCCAGAAAGAAGATTTAGGGATTTGTATGCGCACCTGCATTTCCATTAGTTGGGACACATTTAGCAAATTCAGTCATTTCCTGAAAAAATCTAGGAATCAAACTACGTATTATTAATAACATTTTCCACAGAAAATACCTTTCAATCAAATTTCATGGTCTGATTTGAAAGGTATGAAAACTGTTTCTAGTGATTCAAATCATTATATTATTATATTTAAATACGAAACACAATTGAAGCCTTACAGATATTTTGTCAAAAGCCACATTCGCGAGACATTCATTCGCTAAATTTTATATTACATCAGAAGGAATTTATCCAATTGAAATTCAAAATAGAAGGCTGCGAAAGCCGAACACTTTTAACATAATACTTTATATACACGGTGATTCAGACATTCGTTAAACATCCTCAACTCGTTTGACCAGTAACCTTAATTAGTACTCCAGAGTAACAATTTTTTTTACCAATATTTTTATTGACATCCTAAAAGAGACCGATAAGTTGTTGAGATGGAAATATAAAAGTTTGTTTTTTTAGTGAGTTTAAGGGCCTGTAATTGACTGATTTAAGTGATTATTTTTAAAATCTTATCATAAATCAAGTGTAAAATGATAGACAGAATAAGTAATGAGGAAATTAGGAGCCAAACTAGAAAAGCGGATATCATGGCTCGCCTAGCAAGACTGAAGTGGCAATAGGCAAAACATGTTGCGAGACAAGACCTTACAGGATGGACCCCTAAAATTTTAAGAAACCCTGGAAGAATAAGAAAAGCGTCGGAAAAACACAAATAGATGGTCCGACTACAAAGCCGTGGGGTAAAAATTGGCTGCGAGCAGCAATTGACCGAAATAAATGGAAGGATACGGAAAAGTTTTATATCCAGCAGTGAAGGAAGAAGGCAGAAGAAGAAGATAGTGATAAATGCATGTTTTGGAAATACAAAACATTAAAATTAAATTAATTATATTTTGAAATTATGTCCCAGATTTTAATTTTTATGAAATAGCCAGTACAAAAAACCACGATTTATATATAAAGATATCAAATAATATAATGAAGGTTGTATGAATGCCAGACTTTCAAACGAATAGACCATATTCCCATACCAAAACCTTCATCGTCTGTTTCGATAACTCCATTAATAAAACCTTGTACTTTCGTTATGTTTGTACACATATTTGAACATCCTCAAATATTTTTATAGATATAAATCAAAACACTTTGATTCTATCGCGTTTATTTGTTATTGCGATCAATATCAAACTGTGTCAATTGTATTGTTACGAGATACATGAGTCACTCTGTATGTATTTTCCGAGTCACCCTATAAGTGTAGAATATATATCTACAAATGGAAAGCTCGGGAAACAATAGCCCATTGAAGGCAATGGAAAAACATTGTTCGAGAAATTCGACGTTTTCAAATATCGCCTGAAATCTGACCATCAAGCGAATCTGAAATTTCTTTTGTTACATTTGCAATTTTCATTAAACTCTCGGATGTGCTCCGGTCTCCAGACCATATTACCATCTGCGACATTTTACTTTCGGAATCTCCTCTTTCACTCCTTTGTTAGGACATTACCAGTCGACTCATTTAAAAGGCGACATTAGATTCGTGACAATACATAGGGAATAATGACAAGAGGTGGCATCAAACATGAGCAATATGGCGATGGCCTTTAAAAATAATTACGAAAATATGAAAATAAAAAATTAGTACAACGTTTACAATTAAATGGTCTGAGCTGATATCATAGGAAGAATAAATTGTCAAAAAACAGCGATTTTTCTGGATATCCTCTAATTTGGTATATTCAATGGACACATACTACATTCACACAACATTATGTTTTTGATTATTATTGCTATTTCTTGGTATAAACTGCCTTTTGTGTACTAAAAAAACAACTGGAGAGTTTTAATTAAAATTTTACTCAGTTTATACCATTATTTCTTAAAATCTATTATGACACACATTTAGATGAATTCCATTTTCATAATTTGCATCATTTTCAAACACGGTGAATATGGTGTTTGAAAATAATGCAAAATGCATCAAAACACGTGTCCCAATAGATTTTTAAAAATAGTGGTATTTACCAAGTAAAGCTTTAATTAAAAATAAATAGATATTAGGATACAGTGACTGCCGAATCAATTAATGAAACAATATCCTTTTCCACTTTTATTTTATTTAACCAGTGATCGGGTTTCGTCGTTACTGACATCACTAGACAGTAAAATGATGTCAGTAACGATGAAACCCAGTCGCTGGTCAATATAAGTGAAAAAAAAAACTATTTGGGCGTTTTTTTTTATGGTAAACATACATAATATCACATTTTTTAAAAACAGTGAAAATCAAAATGGCAGCTCTTTAACAATCTAAATTTCACCAACTGAATTATATAAAATTTAAAATTTTATTTTTTTTTTTCATTTTTTATTGTAAATGTTTTATTTCACTCCACATAAAAACAGTTTCCATAAACGTTTCTAATGATATTTTAGCTAATCAAGAAGGGATTATGGAAGACCACGATCTGTCAGTTACTTGATTAAGCGATCACTTCATATTTACACTATACACGAACAATATAAAGTACAGTCTTGGAAAAGTGAATACAAAAGTACAAAATTGTATAAGAGAAATTCAAATATACGAAGAATACTATTTGTACTCCTACATAACCATTACACGTCCTCACCCGAGATATTTGCATTTTTGATACAGAAATGCAGCCAGATATTGCAATACCATCCCTTACAAAATACAAGCAGCGGTGGTCTCAGATGTTTGAAATGAATGGTTTTAAATATGTATCACGAGTTTTGCATATGAGTAAAACGAAGGAGTAGGAAGAATATACAAGAATCACACAATCGCGATACTTTGAACTCCAAAATTATTTATTATTTCTGAATTTATATCAATAATAAATTAAACAAACTTTCTTCTTCTGTTAATTCTCATATGTACCCAATTACGTTTGTCAAGATTAAATCATTTATTAAACAAAAACACAAGTTTGAAATAAATTAATAGCCAACATATATTATTCATTCATACATTTTTTTCTTTCAATTACCGTTAAGTTATGAATAAAAGTTTTAATTACCGTTTGGCCGTTATTCCAAGTGACTCTGAAATCTATCTACAGCTTATGCGACACCACTTTTCTCTAAGGTTTCAATTTTATAAGTTCAACAGCCTATACTTACTCGTGAGTGGATTTTTTTTTCTTTCAGTAACGATAATTTAATGCAATGCATGAGCGAAAATTATAGGTAATAACAGTCACTGTATATATATAATATATATATATATATATATATATATATATATATATATATATATATATATATATATATATATATATATATATATATATATATATATATATATATATATATATATATATATATATATATATATATATATATATATATATATATATATATATATATATATACGACTATATGTATACACATATTTATTGAAAACTATCAGAGAAGGTGCATTTTTCATGTCTAGTGGTAAATTATTCCAGAGTCTGGCAGCTTGGACAGCGAAAGAATTACTCAAGAATGTTTTAGTATGGCGAAGAATGGAAAGTGTTCTCTCTTGAGAAGATCCTTGCGACATTTTATGATTAGAAAACTACACGTAGTTTTCAACAAGATATATTGTATTTTTAGGTAAATATACATAAAGGAATAATAAACAGACACAGCGTAAATCTCCAGTTTAAGTAAATAAAAAAAATATAGAAAAAGTTCTCTGGCTAGGATGGATTGCCAAAAATAAATTTATCCGGGGTGAGCTTTCAGGTTGTGTAATACGGGAGGATAATTTTGAGAAGTTTAAAGTACTGTACAGGACATGTCATGTAAGGTATGGTGTATTTCAAGCCTTAATGCATTTTACGAGGATCTGGCAGTGGACCAATAGTGGAAATAAGAATATCACAACTTTCACAAATTTATCGTTAGCACAAAAATGAGTATTTTTTGTGAAAGCACAAAAAGTGTTTAAAGAATTATTATTTAAGGGATAAAATACACACATTTAAACCATGTGATACATATTTTTTTAGATGTGAGTTGCATTTATTATTTACCTTTTTTTCTTATTTTTAAATTAATTTTTATTTTTTGGAATATTTGTGGTGTTTGTATTTACACAAAATATTCAATTTCATACTATTTCTGTGAACCATTATTATGTGGCTCATTATTAGAAAAAAGGTATCAAATTGCGGTAGAGTGGGTTCGAACCGAGAAACTCTGACTTAAGAGTCCGCGACACTAACCACGAGACCACGATCTGACACATTTTGTACAAATTTTATAGATCAATTAGTGGATTTAGGTTTAGAAATTATTTATTCTACAAATTAAACACCAATTTTATATTTTTATATATATGCATAAATAAAAATACTACGCCCGCCTCCGTGGCATAATAATCAGCACATTCGGCAACCATACTGGAGGTAGCGGGTTCAATTCCTAGGGGGGGGGCAAATAAATAGTAGTGATTTTTTCACTCTAATATTTATTCAATATCACCCTGGGCTGGTACCTGGAGCGCAGGGCTGATCACCTTTCCTTCATCAAGATAACACTGCGTTTATATGACGCAGTGCCCTATGCACCATCGGGTGCGGATGAGGGTTTTTATTTTTTTGATATATGGATATATGACAGAAATGAAGCAATACAAGGTAAGGAAATATGAAGTCTTTGGGCATTTACAGGGTGCACGACCTGCTATTTCTAATAGAAATGATCAACTCATACTTTCTTCCAACATTCACCGGTGTCTTTAAAACTCAATTGATAACAGGAAGGACAGTTACAACCTGATAAAACTGCGTTTATTTATGTGGTTGATATCTTGTATTGAACTAACGTGGCTAAAACCCACTTTTTTCAGTATACCCCGTTTATGGTTGAGGAACAGTGATAAAATTATTTATAACAGTACTCGATAGTTTTCAAAGGTTTTTAACCATTTATAACAATTTTCCCTTATTCACAAGCCAAGGGAGACAGCCCCGAGAACCCTTATTTGTAAATCTCTCCACAATGACAAACTGCTAATTTAACCAATTTTTACCTAAAAAATAAGGGTTTAAAGGTATTTCCCTTTTTTACCTCCGTCGATAACTTATCTTACTTACCATGGACCCACATAAATTGCTTTTGAATAGAATCTTCGGTAATTAATCCTATTACCGTCATATATCATGGTATTTTATAGTACCTCAATTTATTAAAAAAAAACAATATCTAAATCAGTTGCAGAAACTAGAGCTTTGATCTGTTATTATTATTTGTGTAAGTTGTTTGTTTCATGAAAATTTAACAAAATATACAATGGTTAAAAATATGAATTTTACTTTACAGTTACTATAATTAATAATTTATTTATAAAATGCAAATGAAAAAAAAGTTTTGTCATTAAGCCTGAATAACAAAATTTAACGATATTTTTTGTTTCTCAGAATATTGGTAATATAAAATATCGGTTTTTTTCAAACTATCAGAGAAAATATAACTTTGAACATTTTGAAATTTTTAACATATTAAATCAAAGATTTTTTTGCATACAAAACACAAAATCAATTAATTCTTTTAACACTATCACAACAGTTCATAAAATATAAATATACATATGTCCTTAGTATAAGTACTTTCACAAAATTTGATTCACGAAAATCCATTAAAAATGGATGTAGTTTCGTGAATATACTATATGCATGTAAAAAGTTTAAAAACTGAAATACATATGTTTAAAAAAACACATATGTTGGATAAACCCTGATGATGATAAGGTTCTTGTTGAAACCGGTTGGAAAAACTGTACTAATAAAAAGTGGTTAAAACAAAGTTGTTTTATTTTATAAAGTTTATAAAATGTGCCACAAAATATCTGCGAAAAACATTCAAGAAATATATATGTTTAAATTATTTTTATTTGGATACATAAAATTCAATTACTTTTGTATAAAAGTAATGATTTATGCTGAAAAGGAAAATTGTGACCAAATAATAGGTGATAGTTATTCGGTATTAGGATCCATCGTTTTATATCATCCTTTTTTCATGTCCCCTATCTCCGTGTTAAAGCTTCAACAAAAAAAGTAGTGTATTTTACCGTTCTACCGAAATCCTTTGTTCCGATTTTCATTTCCTTTTTTTACTATTTAAAACGGATTTAACCCGATTGTATCCCGGACCATATAATCCGAAACATTGATCGCTTTTATATGGCTCTACCGAAATAGAATAGTTTCTGCTGAATGATAAATTTTAATTGAATTCAATTGTTTAATTGTAGCAACGTTAATCGATTCCGCCTTTTATTTCGTAAATTAAACTCTCACGTTATTTGATTTATTTGGACTGCAATTTCATTGATTCGTTGAATTTAATTTAAAAAAAGTTTAATTACATAAAAGTAGTTGCAGTTAAATATTGTTGTAAGTAAAAAAAAGTTTAAAGTGCTAGTCCATATTTTACATATTGAAGTTTTTGTAGCTAAGTATTGAAAATTAGAAAATATAGCTAAGTATTGCATCTAGCACTAAGGCAAGCCGGAATATAATAATTTATTCCAATTATTTATTTGTATGTGAACAAGTCACTTTATTAGAACATAAAATAAACGTATATAGGATGTTTTTTTTACAAATTAGTAAGTGTAAAAATTGGAATTTCCCGCAATAAATTAATGGTGGCACCCGCCGTGCGGTATGTTGCGCCAGCTTGTTGAAACCACAGCTCTGTCACATTAATGCCATTCAACTGAGGTTCGAAGAAGTCAGTAATCATGGTTCTGTAGCGCTCTATACTGACCGTAACCTTCTAGCCGGCTAATAATTGGGCTAATGATTCCACCTGCCCATAAAGCGCGCTAAACAGTGACTTTTAATGGATGTAATGATGTCTCAAAAAAGTCTTCTGGGTTTTCTCCACTCCAAATTCGGAAATTCTGTTTATTAACATATCCATTTAAAAAAAATATATATTCCACATCGGTGAACAAAATTTCGCGTTGAAAAAGAGGATCAAGCTGAATATTGTTTTCAGCCCATTCACCGAACCTACGACGCGAAAAATGCTTATTGAGTCTAACTATGGTGAAATGGTAAAACGCGTTGACTACAAATCAACTTTAAACTGTCAAACTTACAGTCTGTAGTAACTATGTTGTCAGTTTAAAAACCAAACCTCAAAAAAAAGGTTTATTTATGTACATTACGAGTGTGTCCAAATACTTGTTCACAAATTTGAATTATCTCCAATTATAGGAGTATTTTTCATATTATTTTTTGACATCTTACCAAAGATGAAGAAGAATATGGAAGTCTGGGCATTTACGGGGCTGACGATTGTCACAGGCTGGTTTAAGCGATCACTTTATACACGTGTAACATTCACCCATGTAAAATTCTACCCATTATCACAACCCCACTACTCAAATTCTTGGAAGTTTTATATATGAACCAATTTTAAAACATTGTTCTTGAATCACAAGAACTTCACTGGAGACATCTATTGGTTTATTTAAGTAAATTATTTATTTATTTTTGTGTTGTAATAAATTGATGAAACGTTATTTTTGTGTCGTGGGCGCTGTTAAACTGGGTGCTCAACAAACAGTAGTAAAAAATTCCCTCACAAAATAACATTATCAATTCAAAAATATTCTTTTAGTATCCAATAACAGTTATTGGTCTAGTAATATCGCATTTCTCCTAGTATCGTATTGCAGTTTATGTATTTCGTATTTTACCCTCAATTTATAAACGTTAAACCCCCACGGCATTTCTATTTTCTATCCAGATCAATAAAACGCGACATTCCCATAACATTTTACCAATAAATATTTCCGCAATGGTAGTTCTAGGTGATTACAGCTCATTAAAATAAGTCTGTAAATAAATTAGTATAAAGACCCCAGTTGTCGTCAAGCCAAAGAAACAAGTTAACCTTTTAACTTATCAAAATAATTATTTTTTTGTTTTATTACTCAATATTTAGTAAAAATCAAATAAATTATTTTTTTCAAATGTTTTTTCAAAATGTGTATTATTTAACGTCAAAGCAAAGAATTTCTGTATATTTGAACAGTGGATGTGAGTAAAGCATTTGGAGGACGTTTGTGGTAGGTGCTACAAATAAAATAAACTATAAATATTTAAGTTTTTTTGTTTTTTATTTTTATTTTTTTAAGTTATAATATATTTTTATTAATAATAAAGATTTGTAGTAAATACTTCCTTAATGAATGGGAAAACTGAACGAGGATGGCCAAAAAAGATTTGGCGCGACTATATCAATTAGAACCCTTTAATCTGGTAGTATCAAAACGCTCACTCCTTTCAAGAACGTCATAAATCAAAAATCGTCAATTTTCAGTTGTGCAAGTTTCAATGTTTTCGGAATGCCCAGAAAATGTACTTTATCCCAGCAAAAGAGACATATTTTTAACTTAATATTTACCCGCTACAGGGCAAAAAGTGTTGTTTTTGCATTTTGGAGAAAATGTATTTTTTAATTATTTTTTAATCATACTAAATATTTTTGAAATGGAGAAAAAACCTAAAAGGATCTGTTGTACAATAAAAAGTTTAATAAGTGGCTTGATATTTATTTTTAAAACATTATGTTATATTTTTAAACTTTAAAAACGTTCTCCTGAAAAATTAAGTTTTTTGATTTATGACGTTCTTGAAAGGAGTGAGCGAAATGTCTATGAAATCTAGGAGTGTTTATGGGGTTTTATCCTTTCTGCCTACCCATGCAGAGTAGATGGTAGCACGAGAAGAAATAGTAGTTGTGCTAAATTTATTTCATACCTCAACTGTCGAAACATGTTTTAAAAGGTTGAGTGACGTTTGTCACCAACTCGCCCGTTGTTGTTTGTTAATGCCACACGCCTAGTCGAGGGTTGAAAAAATGAAAGCACCCTGTATCACTTCCACGATCATAATAAGGGGTGTTTTGGTTGCGGTAATTGATATTTGTGATGTAAAATTGAAAATAAACAGCGTGATTAAAATGATCCAGCAGCTGAATGAATATTCAGTTATGTTAATTTGCTCCCCACTTCGGAAAGAGATAATTTCGCACCGATACATATAATTTACAAAATAAAACCGAATTATTATTCTAGCGCAGCTTGAATTTTAAATTATTACGGAGTTATCGGAATTACGATATAAAATTTTAATTCGTCAAACGTGACAGATTTTAAATTTCATTTCTTAAAATAAATTTTCATCAGTACCAGGTAAACCACAGCAAACAATATTTTGCAAAATTTACAGGTGGGAATAAAATAGTGGAAATATGGCTCGAATATTTTAATTCACCAAGGTTATCATCGATCTTCCTTTTGTTTGTTTAACTAAAAAGATTCATTAACAAAGTAATCTTTAGATATAAGGATTATTTTACGACTTAAAATTGCTTATATTATTATTTTTCAGAATTTTAAAAGCTTTTGGTTTTTGTTAAATACATATATTTATATATATATATATATATATATATATATATAAATATATATATATAGATATATATATATATATATATATATATATATATATATATATATATATATATATATATATATATATATATATATATATATATATATATATATATATATATATATTTGTCCGCCTTCGTAGTGTAATGGTCAGCACGCTCGGCTACCGTTCAGGAGGTCCCGGGTTCGATTCCCAAGGGGTGTAAAATAAATATAAGTGATTTTTTCACTGTCATATTTATTCAATATTACCCTGGACTGGTACCTGAAGCGGAGGGCTGATCACCTTTCCTTCATGTGTAAACGATCAAGATAACACTGCGTTTATGCACCATTGGGGTGCGGATAAGGGTTTTATTATTATTATTATTATATATCTATATATCTATATATATATATATATATATATATATATATATATATATATATATATATATATATATATATATATATATATATATATATATATATATATATATATATATATATATATATATATATATATATATATATATATATATATATATATATATATATTAATATATATATATATATATATATATATATATATATATATATATATATATATATATATATATATATATATATATACATATACACATCTATATATCTGCCGGCATAAAGTTAGCATCGATCAACGACCTCATTTGCTCTCATAATATGAAGTCTAAGAAAGCACAAACAGAACAGCGAACTTAAGGAAAAGAATACAGTGGAATAAATCATATTTCCATGTTATTGAATATAAAAATTAATGATGGATCACCGCAGCCCTTCTAAGGAATCAAAACATATTAATCAAACCACGCTTGCAAGGGGATGATAGAATAGGGTGAATGCTCTTCTATCCAATTCTTAACTTCTTAATTCCGTATAATTCTTTGAGATCAAATGATATTCAAAACACTTGGACCAGAAATGAAATGCCAGTCACTGGTTAATTTTAAATGCATTTATAATCCTCTATTCCAAAAAAATATGAATGTAATTCTAATAATCCAAACGCTTAAAATATTATGATAACCAATTTTAAATTATAAGTTTCTTGAATATTTTTTGCATATACTTTATTGCACATTTAATAAAACTCATACTTTGTTTTTGAGCACTTTTATTTTTTGAACTTTTCTCCAACCGGTTTCGACAAGAACCTTTTCATCTTCAGGGATGGATATATTCAAATCTTATTTTTCCCTTGTAAGTCTTTCTACCCTTGTCCTCATCGTATTGATTTTGAGTTATCTAGATCGTTTGAAATTATACGACAAAAAAGGTGATTTATAAGCATACAGATCTTACCCTGAACTTGTACGCGTCAGATACAAGTTCAGGGTAATATAAATAGCAAGTGTGGAAAATAACAAACATTCATTGCAACAAAACTCCTAGAAATATAGCCTAGGACTGTGTGGTAGCCTAATTTACTAACCTTTTCACAGCGCAGGTGATGAGAGATTTGAAAAAGACGTGTGTAAATAAATGGCGGCTCTATATGAGGAGATGTATGAATGTAAAAGAGGTAATATTGTTAGCAAAGACATATAATTTTTCGATTCTCTCTATCTACTTACCCTTTCGATGAAAAGACGCAATATTTAGTGAGTTAAACAATTATTTTTTTTGACTTATAACCTTCGTGATGTCTAGCGAACGCCGATAACTTATTGACAACCGAATTCTCGTAACAATATCCTTCGCCAAATTTATTTTCCCGAATATCCAGCGGAGTAAATAATAACTAGGACACTTTTTCCGGAAACTTAGTTATGTCATGATGGGGTCTGTTGGTTGGCCGATTCCCCAAGGTAACCGTTCCACCCTTTCATCTATCGTCGTTCCCCCTTTCCTTTCCCATTCTTTTAACCCCTGCATACACGCATCGAAATTTATTTATTTATTTACAAATCAATTTCATTTTTATTTTTATTAAAATCTTGTCCTTATCAATTAAAATAAACCCATTTTGCTGCAAGAAATATGAAATTCTTTAAAATGCTTTGAATGATATGTATATATATATATATATATATATATATATATATATATATATATATATATATATATATATTTATATATATATATATATATATATATATATATATATATAATATGTATATATATATATATGTATATATATATATATATATATATATATATATATATATATATATATGTATATATATATATATATATATATATATATATATATATATATAATATATATATATATATATATATATATATATATATATATATATATATATATATATATATATATATATATATATATATATATATATATATATATATAAATATATATATATATATATATATATATATATATATATATATATATATATATATATGTATATATATATATATATATATATATATATATATATATATATATATATATATATATATATATATATATATATATATTATATATATATATTATATATATATATTATATATATATATATATATATATATATTTATATAATATATAATAATATATATATATATATATATATAACAAAGCCATATTAATGCACGAAATGCCTTCAAAGCGTGGCTCATAGAGGGGAAAACCGTCTACAGGACCAGTTGCCCAGAGGAGAGCGGAAACGCGAAGTATTTTCAAAACAAATCTACGCACGGTGGTGAAGAATAAAAAACAGATACAAGCCGATATATTGGCAAAGAATATGCTTACTGCTGATTTCAAAATGTTCTGGAAACAAACAAATAAAATGAGATCGTCCAAAGCTACAAGACCCACAGAAATTGATAACATAACGGGTGACGGAAAAATCAGCGAACTATGGAAAGCCCACTTCAGTTCTATGTATGAGAAAACAGGAAGTGCGGAAAATTGTAATATTTACAATAATAATGCTAACAATATGCATCCACTGAGTCCCTGCATTATACAAGTGAAGGAAATCCAGACTGCCATTAGGTCACTGAAATGTAATAAAGCCGCCGGAGGAGACGAAATTTGTGCTGAGTACCTTAGATATGCTAGCGCGAGAATACATGTACTGTGGGCGCTAGCTTTCACAGCAATGTTCCGGCACTCGTTC
Source organism: Brachycentrus maculatus (assembly GCF_059751285.1). Lineage (NCBI taxonomy): Eukaryota > Metazoa > Arthropoda > Insecta > Trichoptera > Brachycentridae > Brachycentrus > Brachycentrus maculatus. The sequence continues at coordinate 152,821 of NW_028281166.1, read as the reverse complement.
ATACCTGAGTCTCTGTGTACGTCAATAATTATACCTATTGCAAAAAATCCTATGGGAAATTTAACAGAAAAAGAAAATTACAGGCCAATAGCGATTTCCACCATGGCGGCAAAAACCATAGAAAACATAATGATGGAGAAAGCTGTTGAAAACCTAAAAACGACCGACAACCAATTTGGTTTTAAAAAAGGATCGGGAACGGACACAGCTATCTTCGCTGTTAAAAATACTATAAATATATATGTGCGCCGAAATACGCCAGTATATGCCTGTTTTATGGATCTCAGGAAAGCATATGATACAGTAGTACATCACATTTTGGAAGAAAAAATACAAAAATCAATTGAATGTCCTACGACGAAATGCATGTTAAAAAACTGGAACGAAAATCTCATTTATAGAGTGAAATGGGGGACCGAAACCTCAACTCCGTTTAAAGCTCAGCGAGGACTCAAACAAGGTGGAATCACATCTCCTAGCCTATTTAACCTTTACGTGGATGCATTACATGATAGGTTAAACCAAGTAAATGCGGGATGCTCCATAGGAGGAGGGAGAGTGAATGCCATCTCATACGCCGATGATATGGTCCTGATGGCACCATCGATAGCTGGCCTACGTAAACTTATTGCCATTTGTGAATGTTATGCCACAGAAAACGGCCTAGAGTACAACGCCAAAAAATGTGAGCTTGTGGTATTTAAACCCAAAAATTACTCATTAAAGGTACCGCCCATAACTATAAATGGACAAGAAGTTAAGCGGGTAAGTAGCTTCAAGTATTTGGGACATATCCTACAGGAGAACTGTGCGGATGATGAGGACATCAAGCGCCAGTATCGTGCTCATTGCGTGCGGTCCAATATGCTGACACGCCGCTTTGCCCACTGCTCCGCGCAGGTAAAAAATAGACTGTTCCAAGTGTTGTGTACGCAGCAATACGGCAGCGAGCTATGGTGTAAGGTTACACAACGAAGCTTAAAGAGCATGAAAATATGCTACAATAACGGCTACAGAGCTTTAATGAAGTTACCCCGACACTGCAGCGCGAGTGGTATGTTTGCCACAGCACGCCTACCACATTGGGATGGCCTGTTAAGGCACCGAGTGGCAGGCTTCCGGGAGAGGCTGATGAAGAGCTCCAACCTCATCATAAAGCGGCTTGTGGAGCACAGATGGGGGCTGGACATGTGGCGGCACTGGAGCGCAGTGCTGCGTTTGCCAGCGAGCTAATTTTTCGTCTACATCTCTCCAAATTTATTATAACTTTTATTATTATTTTTATTTTTTATTTTTTTTTTTTTCTTTCAATTTCTTATTTCCTTCTTATTTTTAACTTCATTGTTTAAATAAAATGTTGTAAAACATATATGGCTGACTAAGTATTGCACCCACCACTTAGTCAAGCTGGAATAAAGAGTTAAAAAAAAAAAAAAAAAAATATATATATATATATATATATATATATATATATATATATATATATATATATATATATATATATATATATATATATATATATTTATAAATATATATATAAATATATATATATGTATATAAGCATACTATGCATTAGAAAAATAATTTTAGTTTTACTTGTATATGCCATTATTTCTTAAAATCTGTTAAAACACGTATATATATATATATATGTATATATATATATATATATATATATATATATATATATATATATATATATATATATATATATATATATATATATATATATATATATATATATATATATATATATATATATATATATATATATATATATATATATATATATATATATATATATATATATATATATATATATATATATATATATATATATATATATATATATATATTTATAAATATATATATAAATATATATATATATATATATATATATATATATATATATATATATATATATATATATTATATATATATATATATATATATATATATATATATATATATAAATATATATATATATATATATATATATATATATATATATATATATATATATATATATATATATATATATATATATATATATGTATATAAGCATACTATGCATTAGAAAAATAATTTTAGTTTTACTTGTATATGCCATTATTTCTTAAAATCTGTTAAAACACGTATTCTGATGCATTCCGCATCATTTTTAAAAACCGTATGTGAAGCTAAGTCGAAACTTTAACTGAACTTCACTTTTGGTGTTTGAAAATGATGCGGAATGGATCGACATACGGGTCACAATAGATATTAAGGAACAGTGGTATTAACCAAGTAAAACTAAAATAATTTAAAAAAAAATGATAATACCATTAAGTGCTTGCCGAATGAATTGATGATACTAAAAAAAATATTCATTACAAACTTTTTAATTTTTATCCTTCACTAATAAACTTCTATTCAAATAATTTATACATATCGTTTTTTAAGACGGACACAACTCCGTAAAAACTCCATTTTTTGCATGTGTGAAATTATTATTAAGCAATATTTTGAGTGTGTCCACAAAATCCACTGTGTGTCCACTTGTTCACAAAATCTGGATTATCTCCAATTACAGGAGTTATTTTCATATTATTTTTGACATCTCATCAAAGATGAAGAAAACCAGCCTTTGACTGTCGTTAGCCCCATAAATGCCCAGACTTCTATATTCTTCCTCATCTTTCATGAAATGTCAAAAAAATATATAATTATTAAGCATTTTCAAAAGGAACAAGGAAAGAAAAAGTAAAGAAGGCTTTATTTCCTTCTCCAACCCTTCGCGCCCTCCACCCCCACTGGCGGATATACCTGATAACGCGATGGGGAAGTTCTAGTGTCATTGTGACAAGATGCGTCGTGATGAATCGAGAAAAACAGGCCATCATCGACTTTTAATATCAAGTCATGAATACGCATCCCTCATGAAACCTCCTACAAAGCGTGGCGAACAGATTACTCTTCATTATCTGTTTCAAATCAGACGCCTGAAGGCACCACCGGGTTGACCGGGTTGTGGTCCCGTGATTAGTGTCGCGGACTCTTAAGTCAGAGTTTTTGGTTCGAACCCATTCTACCACAATGTGATACCTATTTCTAATAATGAGCCACTTAGGCTCATATATATAAAGTATAAAATTGGAATATATGTGTAAATAATAAAAACCAAAATATTTCTCTACATATAAAAAAAAAACTTGGAAGGGCCAACGTGGCAAACCTTAGTATAATCTTATATACAATATATATTTTTAAACCCTTATCCGCACCCCAGTGGTGCATAGGGCACTGTTTCATATAAACGCAGTGTTATTATGATCGTTTACACATGAAATTTCAGTGATCAGCCCTCCGCTTCAGGTACCAGTCCAGGGTAATATTGAATAAATATTACAGTGAAAGAATTACTTATATTTATTTAACCCCCCCCTGGGAATTGCCTGGGAAGTGTGTCAAAATAATTGTTAAAAAGTCGGGATTTTCTTCACTTCTTTACTTCGACTTCTCAACAACGATGAAGAAGAAAATGGATGCCTGGATAGCTACAGGGCTTATGAGCTGTCATAGGCTGGTAAACCAGTATTTTTTAATTCTAAACCAGTATTTTTAAATTGATAATGTCTTATTAACACAAACACTTTGAGTGTTCGATGAAGTCTTAATAACATGATAAAGTAGAATTCAATCCAATAACCGTGTTAAATTTTGGATATATTATTACCCAATGACACTTTAAAGCGATAAATGTATGAATGTTTTTTATTTGCATCTAAATAAAAGTGTCAATCAAAAATACGGAGAGAAAAACGAGATTTCATATTCGTTCAAATTTGTGTTTTTTAATAAATATATCCAAAAAAGACAAATTATCTCGCGTGTCGAGAGGGGTTCCAACCTTCATCACGAGGGTACAGCTCCAAGGGCATTGTATACTTGCAAGGGTCGTAACAATTGAAAATAAAATTAAATTTAGATAGATTTATCATGAAAATAATTCGTTTTTTCTTTTTGATATTATGACGTTAGCTTCAAATATTTAATATCGAAGTATAAATTTATTCTTCTTCTGTGCGTGTCATTTCAGGTCTTCATGACGTCGACTATCACGTGAGAGTAATTCTACTTGTGATAAAAATTAATTTATTATCGAATCGTACCTAGAAATATTTTTTTTGATTGCGAAAGAAAGAGACAGAGAAAGAGTGAAACACAGAGAGAGAGAGAGAGAGAGAGAGAGAACAATTTGCTCACTCCTTTCAAGAACGTCATAAATCAAAAAACTTGATTTTTCAGGAGAACGTTTTTAAAGTTTAAAAATATAATAAAATGTTTTAAAAATGAATTTAAAGCCACTTATTAAACTTTTTACTGTACAACAGATCTTTTTAGGTTTAACCTGATAGTTTTTTCTCCATTTGAAAAATATTAAGTTTATTTAAAAAAAAATAATTAAACAATACCTTTTCTTCAAAATGCAAAAATAACACTTTCTGTCCTGTAGCGGGTAAATATTAAGTTAAAAATATGTCTCTTTTGCTGGAATATAGTACATTTTTTGGGCATTCCGAAAACATGCACAACTGAAAATTAACGATTTTTGGTTTATGACGTTCTTGAAAGGAGTGAGCGAATTGTTATGTGCTACTTAATATTTGTACACACACCTACACACACATACACACACACACACACACACACACACACTACAACATATGGTACGCAGAGAACCTGGACATATTGTGAATCAGGCAATCGCTATAGATCTTCATCAAAAGACGTCTAGAGGAAGACCAAAAAAATCATGAAAGCTACAGAAAGAAAGAAATGATTCAAAGGCATGGCCTATGTGACGTTGTCCATGACAGAAAGACCTACAACCTGAGGACGAGGAGAGCTGACCCCAACATTTTACAAAGACGATACGTTGGGGTGGAGCCAGAAAAAAGAATTATATATAGGTAAAATATAGTTACATTTTTAAGTACGACATAAACTACATACATTTTCTAAACATTTATACATATGGCAAACTTTCTGTTTTAAATTCGCTGTGCCTCTCCAAAAAGAGACGGAACTCTTGTGCTTGGAGAGGGACTTACACTCATGGTTTAAAGTTTTGTATAATTAATGGTATGATAGTCTTTTTTTATATATTTTTTCAAGATTTTATATGAAATGGGCATAAATTTTTTTTGTTGGGAATTTTTATATATTCTATTTTCTTTTAATTTCTTTATGGAGTTTATTGAAATATTTAATTCCCAAATATTTGAAGTTTAGTTGAAATTACTTAGTACTGCATTTTGGAGTTCAAAAATCATTGAAGAATCTCGAAGATAAACATTTTCTAGGTTTATTCATATATAGTATGTTCATACCAAAGGTTAAACGTTATCATGGGCTACAACTCGAAGCATCAAAACGACCACCATTCTCGCACATTAATCAACGTTATATTTTGTCATTTTATTTCATCCCCTGTACGCATGTATTTTGTTTGTGTGATAGCACAAGGCTGTTTGTAAAGGGATGGAAAATGATACTCATACAAACTAGGGGTAGGGGTGCAAAAGAAAGACATATCAGCACAAGGCCTCTACGGTGTCCTTTTCAAGACCTACGTGACGTAACATATCCTTTATTTTAAAATATTGTTCAACGTGTTATACTTATTATTGTCATTTCTCACTATCTGTATTATCAAAAATGTAAAAAAAACTCCAAAGTGAAGATAATCCAGATTTGTGAACAAGTATTTGGACATACTGAAAATGTTGTGCATCAATAAAATAGCTGGTCAAATTATTAGCTACATAAAAAAAAATCATGTGTTCAAGAGGACCTCAAGTATGTGAATATAGAATCCAAGATTCGGAATACTAACATAAAGTCTCTCCTCGAGTCAGCCTCGAATACTAACATAAACAGTCTCTATTTAATTAAAGTTATCCTCGTTCCAAAAAAATCATGTTTTAAACTGTTGTACATATGCTGTGACATGAGATTGATTCATATATCTAGGAGTTTTATTTAAAGTAGTGTGGTTGCTAATCGTGGGTAGAATTGGTGAATGTTGCATGTGTGTAAAGTGATCACTTAACCGGCTTATAGCAGGTAGTAAACCCTGTGAAATAATTCTATATTCATCTCTCTCTATGTTTAAATGTCATTTTTTCCAATAACTTTTAAGTGAAGACAATCTACATTCGTGTACAAGTATTTGGGATTGCTCAAAATGTTAATTAACTGGAAACAAGACTAATTTAGGCAAACTATTCGAGAAGCATCATCTTTTTTTGACGATGTTATGAGACGTATTATTTATTTTGATTCATGGAATTTATTTAAATTTGATTATGTGGTTTTTAATTAATTTAACATAAATAAGGTGACCTTTTTAAATTTTAAATTATTAAAATGGCATGAAAATCTCGGTGAGTGGTTATAAACTAATATTATTACCATTTTTGTAAAAAAAAATAAGTAAAAATGACTAACCATAATGTAAATGCTTTAAATATTAATATTATTGAGAATATAAATAAAATGGACTGGTACCAGAAACAGAGCGGTGATCACCTGCCCTTCATGTTTTAGCGATCAAGGTAACACTGCGTTTATATGATGCAGTACCTTATGCACCGTGAGGTGCGGATAAGAATTGTTGATTGATTTTAAATTTAAAAATTAAGAAGTAAAGATCAATATTGAAACGTTTTTGACGATTTAGAAAATGAGCTCCTGAATAATACATTTTCCAGATCAAAATTAAATTTCAAGAAATGTTTGTTCTAAAGCGTTGAAATAGAGTATAAACGTTACGTAACAAAGGTAGCTATAATACGTTACGTGTATTATTGTTTCCCTACCAGACTCCAGCATAACGAGATGTTTCAGACGAAAGGGGGTGTTTTAATATAATGTAAACACTTTTACCTTCGCTCGAACGGGAAAGGTACTGAAAGAAACCTGAAAGAATCCTGAAAGAATTCAGAAACTGAAAAATATACAATGCTGTATCCTAAAAATATTTTTGAAGATAAATTTTATGATTTTAACTCAGTTGAAAATACAGTCGTTCGAATATTTAAGAGTTGAAAGGTTTTGTCTGCGTGGTAATAAAAAAGAATTTTCACAAAGCTACTAGTAGTATTTGTTTACTAAAATCTCTATTAATTATTACTTATTTCATTTTCCTGGTTTCCAATTTTCAATTTCTTAAAATATTTTTTTTATTAAATATTGAAGGAAAAAAATCAAACATTAATACTTTGTTTTGGGTTTAAATTTTCGATATTTGACAATGATAATATGCTCCAGCGAAGACGGCAAAATTTTAAGCATTTAAGAGATTTGCCGTAAAACGAATATTTGTTAAAATATTTCTAACCACGAATTTTCAATTTTTTATTTTAGTCAATATATATTTAATATGCCTTTAACTGGTTTCACTTTTGTTTCAATAACGAACAAGGTAACACTGCACCGATGCAATGAAGTGTCTTATATAGCATTGAGTACCGATAAGAGTAAGGAAAAGACATACTTAATTATTATTTTATTTTATAATCCATGAAAAAAAAAACTTTCTTCTTGATATGTTATAAAAAAATGTATGAAAAGTAATTTCACCGTCAAAATTATTTAAGCTGGCTTATTGGGTTTCTCTGCAAAATATAAATTGCTTAGGAATATAAACAAACTTCGAAAAAGCTTTATTTTAGAGAACTGCTTTATTCTTCTCTTTTTAGTAGATGATATATTTTAAAAATTTTATTAAAAAGCGCCATATTTGTAATTTTATTTAAAGAAGAGTTATTTTAAAAGTTTTTTACATTGCCCCAACCCAACACAGGACTTGTAATCTCAAGGAGTTGGATAAAAAATGAATTGATAGATACCAAAAAATCGTTCACTTCGGGGATGTTTTTATATCTCAAAAGATTATTTTATCTTTCTGCTTTCTTTGAAAAGTGACGAAACGGTTAAGAGGTTAGGAATGGAGGGTTTGATGGCCAATTAGGGTAAGTCCATGTAGCTAAACGGAAATTATTAAATTGTTGATAATAATGTGTCGTTACTATTACAACAAGTGTGCTATTGTTTTAAAATTAAATTAAAATTAACATAATAATTAAAGAAAGGTGTGTTCAGGTGATTTAAGCATGTGAATCGAATGAGTGAAGAAAGGATAGTAAAAAAAATATGAGGCTATATTGAAATTGATTTTCTGATTTCAAACGAAATAGATAATATACAAAATAATATTATACAGTAGCACAACTTTAAATGTAAAATTAACGAATACCATAGATCAGTGGATATTAAACTAGTTAATTTTTTAGTGTTAGCCAACAGAGGTTTATAAAAAAATATGACTTATACTCATTGACCTTTGTGCCTTCCATATAAAGAATCCTCTAAACCTTTCAACATTCAATTCATCAAATATTGGCGGATGGATCTACCTTTATCGAAACACTTTCCATTTAAAGGTAATGTAGAAAAAGCTTTCAATCTGACGTGTTTTAAAATGAGTGATTTTAGTAAAAGTACTAAGCTTAGTGAAAACATAAAAAGGTAGTATGCAAAATAAAAAAAAAAACATAAATAGATACATTTTGATAGTAAATCTTTTAAAAGGGAAAGTCAGTTTGCCCATCAATCAGATATAAAAGCATACAAGGAAAAATCCTCATTTATTGAAGTGGAATACTCCATTGAACTCTATACATAATACTATCGCAGCCTATAGATTAAATGAAAAAGAACATTTTGAAAAACGATGGCAAAAAGATATACGATTCATAATTTTCTCAATATTATATTAAAAAGCATTTACTTTGTGGTAAGTCATTGTTGCTTTATAAAATTAATTAAAATTGTTTTCACCACTTTTTTATTGATACAATTTAACCTGCCGGTTTCAACAAGAACCTTATCATCATCAGGGTTTATTTTAATTCGAAAACATTAAAATACTCTAGCCAAAAACATCCACACACTCCGTAAAAATCCTAAATGTAAAAAAAAATCCTAAATGTACATCACATATAGGATTTTTACGGAGTCTGTGGAAGTTTTTGGTAAGAGTATTTTAATGTTTTTGAATTAAAATAAACCCTGATGATGACAAGGTTATTATCGAAACCAGTAGGTTAAATTGTATCAATAAAAAAGTGGTGTAACAAAATTAATTAATTTTATAAAGATTTTGAAATGTGCCACAAAGTATCTGCAGAAAACATTCAAGAAACATTTTTACTTTTTTTCTGTAAAAAAATGTTAGTAATATTAGTATATAACCACTCACCGAGGGGTTACAGCACAAAAATTCTTTAAACGCCGAGGTCAAACATGCCCTAGTGCATGTTGGTCTTCAGGTCAACCGAAATCGCATGTGTTAAACATTTTATGTAGTTTTTAGTGTATAAATAGTGCTATGGTAGTGAAGGGTAATATTGTTTGCATGCTGTGGTAGTGAGATCCTGACGAAAAGACGGGTACGTCTCGAAACCTGGTAAATTCATTCGTTCAAACCCCTATCCGCACCGATGGTGCTGATAAGAGTTTGAAATCACTTATCCCTTAAAATTAAAAATCAGTTGTATTTATTTAAGCACCTCCATGGGAATCGAGCCCGGGACCTCCAGTACGGTGGCCGAGCGTGCTGACCATTACACTACGGAGGCAGCCATCATAAAATAGTAATATTCACTAAATGAAGTTCAAACTTAAAGTAAAAACACTTACTTCCCCTTGAATTTGAGTATTCAGGATCTCCGTAACAATGTAAATTAAAATAACTCACCACTTTGGGGAGGTTTTGTTATGAATTTTATCAAAACGAATTATGTTTTGGGCTGCTTACCTGAAACAAAAAGATCATCTATTATAATTAAGATAATATCAAATTAGTGGGCCCGGTAGTCGAGCGGTAGGGCATGGGACTTATCGGATTATAAAAGCATAAGTTTGATCCCCAACCCCGCCCATTGAGATTTATTTTTTTTCAAGAATTATTTAATCGTGAGCTTAGTATTTACTAAGCTCACGAATAAACTTACAAATTTAAAACCTCGACGATTATCAAATCGTAAGGAAGTAATCTTTGGGAGAATTTAATATATGCTGTAGGAAAATAATGAAATAAAAGCTAAAATAAAAAATTATTAATAAAAAAGCTAGTCGATTTTAAAGAGAGCTATAAGTCTACAAATTTACTATATTTTAACCCTTAAAGCAAAGGGCATAACTAAATAACACTCCTCATATAAATGCAGTGTTATTTCGATCGTTAACACAAGGTGATCAGTCCTCTGTTTACCAGTCCAGGTACCAGTCCAAAATAATATTGATTTAATATGAGAGTTAAAAAAATATTTATATTTAATTGACCCCCTCTGGGAATCGGACCCAGGACCTGTAGAACGGCAGCTGAGCGTGATAACATTACACTATGGAGGCGGACTCTCACTTCAGAAAACCATATGCTCTACCAATAAAAAAATGTAACGTACCTAATGTCTACTGCATTTGACCAGATCAGTCACATTTCACATATTATCACATATTTACCACCCACACTATATAATATTACACCACTTACTAAAAAATTAAATTAAACAATACATAATTTTTTTAAGGTTAAAAATTGCATTCCTATGTGAAATACGAGAAGTGTTTAATGTTGGTCACTCAACCATAATAATGGCCTAAAGATTATTATTGTTGCAACATTTGTTTTGTTGAAATAATCTGTGTACCCACTTCTTGTTTATACTTATACTTGTTTGTTTGTTTACTACGGAGGCGAAAAAAACGTAGTCGATTAAAATTCACTACGTTCAATGTTACATAGGTTAAAGAAAAGGTTAAAGAAAATTAAGTTTGTTGGCATATGATTATCCATCTTAATATTTAAAAAACAAATGAGCGAAGTAAATTTTAAAGAAAACTTCTGAACAAAACACTTCTGAACAAAAAAAAAGTATTTTTTTTTGTCTCAATCAAGAATCCGATCAAATATTGTACAACATTTTCTTTCTGAAATTCAGCGACTTCACTCGCCGTGAACTTTTCAACTATACCGACAAATGGTTCGTCCTATTTTTCAACTACTTATCAGACAAATTCTCTTCTCGCGATCGATCAGAACACAATTTCAGCAGGGCAAATCCTCCCAGTCTCCTGCCTTAACCGCTTCTAGATCAGAATTGGATTTTTTCAAAGAGTCTACATATAAAGGAGACGATAGTGGGAGGAAGGTGAAGCAATCTCAAATGCCTCCAGCTATTTTGTGACTTCGAGTTGGAAATGTTAGCGATTACAATTTACGATTTATTTTGGACAAAATATCGTGAAATTGAATCAAAGTCCTTCTCTTTCTCTAGGTTAAGTATAAACCCAAGCATTCTTTTGCAATTTTTTTTGTCTGTCGACTTTGAATGAGCATGGTAATAAATCAATTCAAATACCATCTTTACATTTAGAAACGCCAAAAATCCATCATTAAAAAAATATTTAGTATCCAAATATCAAATTGAAACCATTGGACAGAACCAGTTCAAATATTAGCTATCCTTTAAGTAAATATTTGAATGAAAGAAATACAATATAATCGTTTATACAATACTTTTTATTTTTATTTCAAAACATATTGCATACATACTCGTAAGTCACATACGTAATATTCCCGATGAGTGATTTCCATTACCCGTTTTGGGATTAAGGTTAACAAGACTAAAACACAAATATATATATATATATTTTTCAAAACCAGCACTTCATAGATTTTGATTACAAATGCATGATACATTTATTCTTTATTTATGTATGGGCTATCCAAACATTTACCTTTTGTTCCACCACTGTGACGATATTTTTTAATCATTCATTCATTTTACTATCCTGAAAAACACTAGTTACGTTATTACGCCAGCCAATCAAATGGAATATGGTATCACAAGTTCATGAGTGTTTATCAAAACAATTTCGTGTAAAAGTCAAAACCTTACGTTCGGAAAAAAGGATAATTATATTAATGGTCAGTGATGTGCGTGAAATTTCGAAATGCATGTACTTGATAACTTATTAATCACTTTCATTGAAATATCTTACACGAAGCTAAATTTCTTTTTTTTTAACAACCGTCGTGGTTTAAATAAAATATTCGTTTATTTAATATTTATTGTTGTGTCAGTTAGTAGAATTCTATTTTAAATATTTGGGTTATATACCCAAAATTAAACAAGGTTATTGGATTGAATTCTACTTTTATTTACAAATATATGAAGCTTATTTTTTTTTACAAAAATGTTAAAAATATTAGTATGTAACCACTTACCGAGATTTTTATGTCTACCAGTTTCGAGACGTACCCGTCTCTTCGTCAGGACAATCACTACCACAGCGTGCAAACAATATTACAATGCATGCAAACAATATGACAATCACTACCACGTGGTAGTGATTATCCTGACGAAGAGACGGGTACGTCTCGAAACCGGTAGACATAAGAATGTCGGTGAGTGGATATATACTAATATTACTAACAAAGCTAATGCTTTAAATATTAATAATATTGAGAACAATATATGATAATATGTGACGCGTTTCATCTTATTAAAACATTACTAAACACTCATTTGTTTATATAATAGATACAAAATTTTCAACTTGCGTGCTTAGCGTGGAACGATTGTATCCAGAAACAGAATTAAATAACGACTTCATGTAGAGAAGTCGTTACATACTTAATTCGAGCTTTAGATTAGATCGTCCATCAGCGAACACATGTTCGTATGAGGACGCTTAGGTAATTTACAAATTTTGGCATTCGCTTATTCTCCAATGAATTCGCAATATTTATGCTAAAACTTTTATTATATTGTAGCATGTTATTATGTTTTGTTACACGAACAGGGCCGGGGGTAAGTTTGCCACAGCGGCGCTACAATGTCGTGTCCAATAACTTATCTAATGGAACAGTGATTCCCAACCCTAGGCTCGCGTACTTCATGTTAAGTGGCTAGGGGGTTCTTTTTTTGTCTCAATCCTGTGAATTTGTCTGCAACAACAAATGACACCTTCTTTGCCACTCCGATCCATTTTGCGAAATGCTTTTAAGCTCCTCATACGTCTTTTTTTTTAATTACCTAACGTCCAAGTGACTCTAAAATCTAGCTAAGGCTTGTGAAACACCGCTTATCATGACCCTACTCGGGCTAAAACTTTTTCAGTTTCATAGCCTATGCCTACTCGTGAGTGGATTTACTCTTTATGTTTAAAGTTACCATAATTTCATGTAATTCATGAGTGGAAATTCTAGGCAAAAACACTCGCGACCTCATACGTCGAACAGACATAGACATAAGCATGTCCTCATATAAGTCGCAAAGATATTCACGGCGTGGGCATCTCTGGCATCTGGTTAGAGACACGCGAAAGATACTAAGAAGATGAAGAAGATTATTCCTGTTTCTTGGATATTTATTTTTTACAAAAAGCATGTTTTCTAGTAAAATATTTTTTTTAAATATAGACTTTGTAAACACCACTTTTCACAAGATCTATGAATGAGTGTGTATCGGTGGATTCAACATCATTGTCAATCACCACAATATTGGTATTAAAAGTATAAAAGTTTATTAAAAAAAATATATATTGACCAGACATCTGATATCGTTCAATCCTTTCAACAACGTCATATATCAAAAATCGTAAATTTTCAGTTCATGTTTTCGAAATGCCCAAAAAATGTACTATATTCCAGCGAAAGTGGCATATTTTAAACTTAATATAACCTGCTACAGGGCAGAAAGTGTTGTTTTGTGCATTTCGAAGAAAAGGTATTGTTTTTTTTTTTTTAAATATACTAAATCTTTTTTAAATGGATAAAAAACTTTCAGGTTTTACCTAAAAAGATCTTTTGCATAGTAAAAAGTTCAATGAGTGGCTTGATATTTTTTTTAAAATAAATTTTATAATATTCTTAAACATTAAAAACGATCTCCTGAAAAATCAAGTTTTATTATATATGACGTTGTTGAAAGAAGTGAGCGATATATTACGATGCAACTCTGAAGTATTAAGTATTTAGATTGCATTAAAATAAATAAATAAGCATGTTTTGTATTATGGAGTTCTTAATTTATGTTACCAATGAGTAATCTTTTACAAATATTTTAGCATTTTTAGAAAGGTTGGAAATAGCTGAAATAGAGCATTCACGGCCGCGTACGGGGGAGGGCGGTTCGGTGATTTGTAGCCAAAGTTGCTTTGATACGTGCTATGTATCGTATAATTGTAAAATTATTATTCTCACCCTCACAGGGTCGACATAACCCGTGTGTACTCTACTTATGTAGTAAACATACCTATTTTAATACAAAAATTGTCTATTTACAATGAATATTAATCCACAAATATTAAAACAAAATTACAAAAATATTAAACACTAATAATAAAGGGTTAAAACTAAATAAAATGGAGATTTTTCATATTAGGAAAGCACTTAAAAATAATATTCCTGTAATTAACAACCAAATAAATTTTACATATAGTCCATTGTTTGATTCGACATCGGTTAAACACGATTCGTCAATATCCAATTCGAACCCCCCCCCCACTCCTTTCATCTACAAGTATATAAGTAGATTCGATTCCTAGTCTAATTTTAATGTACGTTTAACCTCGGCTCGTAACGCATGTCTGTATTGAAAACTATAGTGCATGTTGGTCTTCGGGTCGACCAAAAATCGCATGTGTTAGACATTTTGTGTAGTTTTGAGTGTGTAAATGGTGCTATGGTGGTGAAGGGTAGTATTGTTTGCATGCTGTGTTAGTGATTGTCCTGACGAAGAGACGGGTACGTCTCGAAACCGGTAGACGTAAAAATCTCGGTGAGTGGTTATATACTAATTTTATTAACATTTTTGTAAAGAAAAATAAATAAGTAATCCACAAATTTTTGGGTAAGTCCAAATATTTATTAGTTATTTTTACATTTTGACATGTCAACATAGATAAAGAAGAAAATGGAAGTTATATTGTGTTGGAAATAAAATAACTGGCCAAATTAATGCTGCATAAATATTTTAAATAATACGTTCAGGCGTTTACCAGCATGCTAAAAAAAAGTTTTTAATTTAAGTTTTTTTTTACCATCACGCCGCTTTCCCGCAGGGGTAGGCAGAGAGAATAGAACGCCACATCACTCTGTCCTTGCAAATATTCTTTGCCTCTTCCTCGTTCATGCATCTCTTCATACATACATACATACCCGCCGATTGTTACGAATTTAAGTTTTGACTTAGTAAATACCACTTTTTCTTAAATATTAAATATTCCTTGATTTTGAATATTACTATTATTAAATAATATAAATATTCAAAATTTATTTAATACAAGAAGCAGATGAAGACCAAGGAAACCTTGGCATGATCAAGTATTTCAAACACTTGAAAGTGGTCAGAAGTCGGAATAATTGGCGTGTATGTATGAGAAGATGTATGAAAATGGAAGAGGCAAAGATTGTGTGCGAAGACGGATTGGTGTGGCGTTCTATCATCTCTGCCTACTCTTGCGGAGAAGCAGCGTGATGGTTAGTAAGTTATGTTTTTGAACCAGTTCCCTTAAAATAATCGTAAATTTGGTTAGCGCAGCTAATCCACACAAGCCAGCCAAGGATTTATGGTGCAAATTATTTTTATATCAGTTTATGGAGTGTAAGTTTTTCTATTGTGTTACTGGAGAGAAAATAGAGAAATGTAGCGTAATATACTAATAAATCCTCCCCGTTGTCTGACATATCCTTTGCAAGGACATTTATCAATATAATACACCTATTTACTCAACAAAATTCTATCCGCACTTTGAGAAAATTATTTTCTATGTCATAGAATAATGTACTGTGGTTAACTATTCTCCGTTAAACAGCTTGTTACCATTTTTATTGGCATTTGGTGATTCTTAAGACAAAGTTAAATGAATTTATTAAATTTCTTGTTTTGATATATGTTTATTGGTGGGCTTATTGCTCTGAGGTAATATCTTCCAACCACCCAAAAACAGACTTGTGATCTGGTTAATGTTTAAGCCTTCTTTGTTTAAGATTAGAGAGTAAAAAGTGCTTATACATTTTCAGGTGTATATGTAATATTATTATCTTTATATTTAATATTAAATATAAATAACACACGTTACAAGTTTTTAAATTGTACTTACTCGCAATCGAAATGCTATCACAGAGATAAATGTGTGGCAAAACGATTATATATACATGTTCAAATGGTAAAATAAAGGGTGCTATGAGCGTTTTCGGAAGAATAAAGAAAGCTATTTTGGGATGGTTTGGAATGGGGAGAGAACAGAAAAAAAGACAAATTTGATTATTAGCAGAGGAAGATCGAAAAAATTTTGACATGATAGCCGGATTTGTGTGATGAAATATATGAATAGGGAAGAGGTGTTTTTTTTTGCAAAAACATAGTGCTGTGGCATTCTTTTCTATGTGCTTTCCCCTGCTGTGAATTCACATGTAAGTACTTAGTTACTTTATTATTTTAAGTCATTTTCTTATAAATATTAAATCTCAATTTTTGTATCGACAACTGACGCCTAATATTAATTAAACTAAGCGATTAATTATCCTTTAACGACCAGCACACACAAAGTTTACCCCTTTTCTACTAAACCAACAGAATTTCTGCGCAGGATTTGTCGAAAACATTCGAAGGTGCAAATTAAATCTTCTGTCTTAATTATTCATCCCCCAGCCCCCGAGAGGTGAGCTGAACTAAGTTCCCACTTTACGAGTGTGACACGAGACGCAAGGCCCGAAATGTCTTCGCCAAATACATTTGTCGAATAATTTCCAACAAGTGCTGAAACGTTTGCATACAATCTCCCGTTTATTGAATAACTTTTCATATTCACAACTTCGGTAGGGAAACATTATTCGGGAAATTCGTTACGGCAACCACCTCCCTTTTAATTATTTTATATTTTAAATTATTTTTCATACATGCTTGCTAATTTATAAAGCATAGTATTTCTTCTCCGTCTTAATCCTCATTGCTGAGGGTTGTGACCCTTGCAGAAGCAATGACTCTTCTCCAGTTATCCCTTGACTGCGCTGCACGTAGCGCTCCAACCACTGAGGTGCCTGCTGCTGCCTTAATTTCGTGTGGGGGATCTTCCTCTCCCTCTCTTTCCCTCCAGGCTACCGATCACAACTAGTCGTTCCAGGCTATCCTCGTTGCCACGCGCAACGTGTCCAAAGAACTGGAGAATCCGTCAGGTACAGATATTGGCCAGAGAAAACATTTCGCAAGAATCTAACTTAATTTATTAAAAATAGCTTAACAATAAAAACAGAGTAAAAACAAGTAAATGTGTGTGTGGTGATCTTTATAACATAAATAATTTCTTTATTTCAATCTGTTTGTTAAGAATACGATGATGAATATAAGTGTTTTTATTTTGTTTTTTTCTTAAGCTTATTAATTTTTTAGGGAATACGATCCCAGATCAAATGATTGAAGTAAGATGATTTACTAACTTTATTGTATAAAACATTAAATTATATAATTGAAATACGCACAAAACTTATATAAATGTACTTGTACGAAAGAAAAAAATACTTTAACATAAAATTTCATATTATATTTTCATTAGGTTATATAATAAATAAATATAATATTGAAAAAAACTAAAGATATTTTTATTTATAAAAAACGCAATCGATACCATTTAAAATTAATAAGTATTTAAATAAATCATAATACTTCTTGTTATTGCAACGATTTTATTTCTTGTATTGTTATGACAGCTGTTTCGCATTGAAAGTACGTTGGGTAGTTGGGTAGACGCTCGATTACCAAACTAGCGTCGCGGGTTCGATTCCCACCAATTGCAAAATAAATTAAAGAAAGATTTATGTTCAATTGGTCAAGGTATTTGTGATGTATTTTTCACATTTACCTTCCCTATCCTTACTATCCAACTTGCAGACAAGCTTCTTAAAATAGAGGCTTTTCGGGTTATTCCTTTAAGAATATATATATATATATATATATATATATATATATATATATATATATATATATATATATATATATATATATATATATATATATATATATATATTTATATATATATGTATATATATATATATATATATATATATATATATTATATATATATATATATATATATATATATATATATATATATATATATATATATATATATATATATATATATGTAATAAAATAACTAGGTACCTACCTATACATTTTATTAAGTACTTACAAAAAGTACCTACATAAAACAGTTCTACCACCAGATGCCGCATGCGTCGCTCAGAATAAAACAAAAGACTTCCGATAATATTATTAACTGTCAGAATCAGATAGATAGACAGATAGATAGATATAAAAATTATTATAAAGATAAATTAAGAATAAACTTTAATTACAAAGCAACACATTGTTTATTTTATTATTATACACCCACTTTACATATTATTTACACTTAATTTTCAAAAGGAAAATATTACCACGTTATAAAACGACAATTTTGTTAATTGGAAATGGATTATGAAACATTAGATGTATTAAAACAATTACTACAATATGTTCGGAGTGAGAGAGAAAAATTGGAAGATGATCAAAGAAAACGATTAGAAGATAATCAAAGAAGACGTGGAAATTTAAGAACTAGTGATAAAATTAAAAATAAAAATCATGTGAAAAAAATTTCTACAAAATATAAAATAAAATATACTCCAGAAAAGAAGAATTTCGAAGCAGATTGTGTGAGCAGGAATCCAGTATTAGAATCGAAGGAAAATGCAAATGAACAATTAAAAGTTGTAAATTTGGTTAAATTAGAAGATATTTTAAAAGATCAGAATAAAAATGAAGACATACAAATAACACAGAAACAGTGCTTGAAAAATGAAAATAAAAATAAAGTAGAAAAAACTTCTACGAAAGATAAAATAAAATATACTCCAAAAAAGAAGAATTTAGAAGTAGATTGTCTAAGCAGGAATCCAGTATTAAAATCGAATGAAAATGCAGATGAACAATTAAAAGTTGTACATTTGGTTATATTAGAAGATACTTTAAGAGATCTGAATAAAAATGAAGGAATTCAAAAGAAAAAAACAAATGGATTGAAAAAAACTGTGTCTACTTTAAAAGGGTCAAGAAAAAAAAAATACAAAAAAAAGAAAGAAAGAAAAAAAAACGGAAAAAAAAGAAAGAAAGAAAAAAAAACAAGAAAGAAAAAAAAAAGAAAAAAAAAGAAGGAAAAAAAGAAAGAAAGAAAAAAAAAAAAAAAAAACTTTATCATATCACTAAACTTATACCAGTCCCTTCACTACAAGAAGATGATCCGGAGGACGAGTGAAAATTTTACTATGAATTTTCATCCCCAAGGGGGGAGATGTAATAAAATAACTAGGTACCTACCTATACATTTTATTAAGTACTTACAAAAAGTACCTACATAAAACAGTTCTACCACCAGATGCCGCATGCGTCGCTCAGAATAAAACAAAAGACTTCCGATAATATTATTAACTGTCAGAATCAGATAGATAGATAGATAGATAGATATAAAAATTATTATAAAGATAAATTAAGAATAAACTTTAATTACAAAGCAACACATTGTTTATTTTATTATTATACACCCACTTTACATATTATTTACACTTATTTTCAAAAGGAAAATATTACCACGTTATATATATATATATATATATATATATATATATATATATATATATATATATATATATATATATATATATATATATATATATATATATATATATATATATATATATATATATATATATATATATATATATATATATATATATATATATATATATATATATATATATATATATATATATATATATATATATATATATATATATATATATATATATATATATATAATAATATATAAAACCCTTATCCGCAACCCAATGATGCATAAGGCACTGCGTCATATAAACGCAGTGTTATCCTGATCGTTTACACATGAAGGAAAGGTGATCAGCCCCCTGCTTCAGGTACCAGTCCAGGGAAATAATATAGAATAAATATTACAGTGGAGAAATCACTTATATTTATTTTACCTCCCTTGAGAATCGAACCCGGGACCTCCAGAACGGTAGCCGAGCGTGCTGAACATTACACTACAGAGGCAGAGGCGGAGGCCTTTAAGAATATGAAGAAAAAAACTTTTCCTAATATTTGTGTTCAAAATATATATGCAAACACATATTTGCTCCCTCAGAAACATATTGTTCTTTTTTTATATCTCAAAACAAAGAACATTTTTGCATCATTTGTGAAATAATTACATTTTTCTTGCTTTCGTTCTCGATCACCCAATAGCAATTATCAAAACAATTCATTAATTTGCACAAGGCGCCTGCTACTGTTTTAATTCTTTTCAATGTTGGAATTCGATAAAGTTTAAAATGCACTCTAATTCATTAAAACTAACTTTAAAAAAGTGGTACTTAAGTTACACCTACTTAAAAGTACACGGCTCTCGTACATAAAGTCTTGAAAACTTGAAAATAAACTAAAAACTTAGATGGAAAAGTTTAATCGAAATAATTAACATTCACAGTCTTCTTTGAAGAACTCTTCAAGTAGAAAACAAAGAAAGTAGTTAAACAAAGAAACACATTAAAACAAAAACAAAGAAACAATCCAGAGACAATGAAATTTATTTGTTTACGAGTTTCAGTAACATGGACGTATGTTAATATTTTCAATCTGCTGATTCCCATGGGTGCGATTCTTATAAAGAGAAGAAATTACTCACTGTAAATCTTTCCCATCTACACCCTTCCATTCATCTCTCCTTATTTATTTCACTTCTTTTTAAACATATTACATACAAAAGAGCCACAAATATAATATTCACAACATTTTAAATAGGTCCAAATACTTGTTCACAAATCTGGATTATCTCCAATTATAGGAGATATTTTTCATATTATAATATTTTTTGACATCTCAACAGTAATTTGAGCACTATGTTTCGAAATTGAACCATATATATTTATAGAAGTTCCAAAAAAGGGGAGATTATAATATTGTACAAAAAAGTTGGGCTGATGACATTGTCCCCATCGCTGGTAATAAATGGGTCAAAAAAGCCCAAACTAGAAGTTGGGAAGTCATTGGAGTAGATGAACATCCAGCAGTGGAGAGACGACTGATAAAGAAGAAGAGAATTATAATTTTCATTGAATTTTTTTAACTCCAAATTCTAAATTGTGATTTGTGGTACAGTAGAATCACTATTTATAATTTTAATATAAATTTCACAAATGTTCTCATTCTATGCTCTATTTACCTTAACACTGTCATGGTATATTATATAATACGTATTGTTTCGTATTTTTCTCCTCTCATAAAAAAGATTTATTTTCTTTATGGCGTTTATAACTTCTCTTTTTTTTCGCATGCGTAATAAAACATCGTCTAGAACTCGCTTGACCAATGATATTTTGTGCTTTATTCTATTGCACCACATTTTGAATACTTACAACTTCTTTGTGGTAGCTTTTGTGAGTCCACAATTGGCTTTTGACACCATGCAGAAGCCCTGAAAATTGTTTTTTTTATTTAATTCTATTGCACCACCTTTTGAATAATTCCAACATCTTTGTAATAGCTTAGGTGAATCAATTATTGACATTTGGCAGCGTGCAGAAGCACTAAAAATAGTTTTTTTTTCATTTAACTCTATTGCACCACATTTTGAATACTTTGATTTTTTTTGTGGTAGCTTGAACGAGTCCACAATTGGATTTTGACACCATGCATAAGCAGTGAAAATATTTTTTTTCTTCTTTCATTCTATTGCACCACATTTTGAATACTTTATCTTCTTTGTGTTATCTTGTGTGAACTAACAATTGGGTTTCGACACCATGTAGAAGCACTGAAAAGATGTTTTTTTCTTCATATCATTCTATTGCACCACATTTTGAATACTTCCAACTTCTTTGTGGTGAGTTCACAATTGGCTTTTTTTGACGTCTATAGAAGTATTAGTAGTAAATTGAGATATAGTTAGTGAAATAAAAAAGAATCAAATAAGATTTATCAGAAATATTTTAATATCATCCCAAACGGATGACATTTTATGATCATATTATGATATTATATGTCATTTTTTATTATTTTCAAGAGAGATAAAGTAAACAGCTGTCATTCCCGCTTTTCGTGCAATTTTCATTTTTATTGTGATTGAGTTATAAAGTGAAGTATTATATTTAAGACCGTTAAACATTTCATATGCGAATGTCATAATTTTAACTGTACTTACATATTTATACAACAATTTATTGAATATTAAGTAAGCTTCCAGTACACCATGAAGTCCTGGTTCCAACCGTAATGTACGGAAGTGAAGCATGAAGTTGGCAAAAGAAGGATGACAAGAGACTGAATGCAGTCGACATGCGTTCTCTCAGACGAACGTGCGACAAAACGATGTACGATAGATGTTCGAATGGATATAAGGAAATAATAATGCGAGGCTGAGATAAGCGTTGCCGATAAGATTAATAAAGGTGTGTTGAGATGAAACCATCATTCGATTCTCATGCCCAAACGGGCATGAGAATCGAATGAGTAGATAAAAATAATAATAAAAACCCTCATCCACACCCCAATGGTGCATAGGGCACTGCGTCATATAAACGCAGTGCTATCTTGATCGTTTACACATGAAGGAAAGGTGATCAGTCCTCTGCTTCAGGTACCAGTCCAGTGTAATATTGAGTAAATATTACAGTGAAAAAATCACTCATATTTATTTTATCCCCCCTGAGAATCGGACCCAGGTCCTCCAGAACGGTAGCCGAGCGTGCTGACCATTACACTATGGAGGCGGACAAAAGTAGATAAAGAATAGTAGATAAGTAGTACCGTAAAGTGGGTATACTTTGCACCATGGGTGATACTTTGCACCACCTTCTGTAAAGATATTGTAGAGCTGGTCATCTCTGATACATGTCATTTTTCATTCTACTTTCTATTGTTTCTGATAGATGGCACTTCAATCTACTTTTTAGTTTACAGAAGTAACAGTCGGTCGCTATTGCTTCAATGCGTTTTTCCTGTCCGAACGTAAAGAAAGTTTTCTGTCTGAAAATTGTGTCCGAAAAAATCCAGTGGAATCAGTATACTGAAACTAGTTACAACAAGTGAGTGGTCTCTAAATTGTAGGTAGATAGGCCCTGTTTTTCTCAAATGCTGTATTTTTTAGTTACATTGTCAAGTTTATGTAAAAATAATATTTTTTTAAGAACGGACTTGTATTGACCACATTTGGGGTAACATTGCACCAAGTGCAAAGTATCCACAAAAGGCCATAGTTAATTAATTTGATGAAAAGTCTTAAAACGGCTAATACAACTTGACATGTTTGCTAAATATCTATAGGTTTTGTGTACTTTCTTAATTCCTGATGGTATATTTTTTTCAAAATTGTCAAGAACACACAAACAGCAGCCTTATGCCAGACGATACTGCGATTTTACACCGAAGAGAGTGGAGCAGTGTTTGGGGGACATTCGAAATGGTACAATCAGTCAAAGAAAGGCTGAAGAAATTTTCAAAATCCCCAGAAGGACGATTAACTATAAGCTCAAAGGTCAGCACACAAAACCTGTGGGAAAACCTCCGATATGTGACAAGGGCGAAGAGCAATCCTTCGTAAACTGCATAGTAGACATGAGTGAGTACGGTTTTCCAGTGAGTGTTTTTAACATTCGCTACATTCTAATAGCCTATTTGGATAGATTTGGCAGAAGAGTACGAATATTAAAGAACAACGTACCAGGCTCTGAATGGATAAGATCATTTTTGCAAAGACATAAAACCTTGACTGTTGCTAAAACTAGTCAGTTGCTTAATCGGTTGCCATTAAAAGCATATGACGATGACGTGCGCCAGAGTTTTCAACAGTTTTTGGAAGAAAACAGATTCAACCCAAAGAATTCAGTCTTAAAACGCAGGAAAACGATACCGATAGAACCAGGTAAGAGCATTGCTCACGATCCAAATGTCGAAATGAACGTTGACGAGACACAAATGCTACCTGAACCAACTACATCAATGATCCCACCTTCCGCATCGAAACTTCCAGCATGTCTAGCATTAACTGATTATAGTTCACACGGAAGCTTTGAGGAAGAGGGAGAAGAACAAAAACGATGACTGAAACCAGTTATCGTATTTGTTCTTCCGTTTCATTAAGACCAGTAAAAAAGAAGGTGGGAGAATATGTCGTATTTCATTATGAAGGAGAAAAATTTCCGGGACAGATTTTGGAAATAAAGAAAGACAGAGCTGTTAAATCCATGCAGGAGAGTCTCAAATCGTGGAAGTGGCCGATGAAGGATGACTTTCTTCAATATTCTTGGAACGATGTAGCGGGTTCCATAAAAGAACCGAAAAAGCAATCCAAAAGAGGTTTCTTTACCGTCCCGGAACTTGACCATACTTAGACCTAATTTAATTTTAATTCCTATTACCTATGTAGTACGATATGTTTTAATATCCACCTTTTATTTTATATAATTTTAAACCTTCAGTATTGAAAAAAAAACATTTTTGTTAGATTTTTCAATATTTTAAAAAAAAAATTCTATCAAGTGTCTTATTTTTCCATAATTATACAATATTATAATCTGCATTTAGTGAACTGTGAGCCAAAACCCTTCATAAGGTCCAACAAAACTTGTAGGATAGCCTTTACTTTGCATCAATTTGGATTCTAGTACGAAAAGTGTAGAGAAAATATCATGGTGCAAAGTTGTACTTTACCCCGGGATACTTTGCACCAAAATATAAATATTAAAAAAAAATACAGTCAAAATAGATAAAAATTTAAAAACGTATCAGACATGTTACAGGTATATGTGTTATTACATTGCAATAGTTGAAACCTCAGAAACAGTAAAAAACCTGATCAGAATAGACAATTTTTTGAAAAATTGCAGCATTTTGGTGCAATGTATACCCACTTTACGGTACATGAGTAGATAAAGAATAGTAAAAAAAATATATGAGGCAAATGTGGTTGGTACTAGAAGCAGAGAAAGACTTGAATGATCAATGAGGAAAACTTGGAATGATCAATCATTTCCAAAACTTGAGATTTATCAGACCAGAATTGGGATAATCGGCGGGTATGTATGAGGAGATGCATGAACGTGGAAGACGCGAATATTGTTGGCAAAGACAGATGAGTGTGTAGCTTTCAATCCTCTCAGCCTACCCCTGAAGGTTTGTTACATTTTAGTTCTAAGCTTCCAGTTTGATGTGAAAGGAGTAAAAAAAATATACATAAAAAAGGTTAAGTTCCTTCGCTTTAAAGTTTGTTTTATCATTATATTCAAAATACAAGAATTCAAAAGTTGATTAAGTGACAGCGCGGACTATTGATAACGGTTTTCTAATAGCTTTTCTTCACAACAATTTATAACACATATTGTTTTTCTCAAAAAGATTTACACGTGATTAAAGAAAACACTTCGCTCACTCCTCTCAAGAACGTCATAAATAAAAAAACTTGATTTTTGAGTACAACGTTTTTAAAGTTTAAAAATATAATACAATGTATCAAAAATAAATATCAAACCACTTATTGAACTTTTTACTGTGCAACAGATCTTTTTAGGTAAAACCTGGATGTTTTTTCTCCATTTGAAAAATATTTAGTTTTTAAAAAAAATAATTAAACATTACCTTTTCTTCAAAATGCAAAATCAACACTTTCTGCCCTGTAGCAGGTAAGTATTAAGGTAAAAATATGCCTCTTTTGCTGGGATATAGTACATTTTCTGGGCATTCCGAAAACATGCACAACTGAAAATTGACGATTTTTGATTTAAGACGTTCTTGAAAGGAGTGAGCGACTTGTTTTATACCACTTGAGTTTTATTATAGACTACATGTTTCAGAGGTTAAACTTCCATCATTCAGGTCTGTATAGTAACTAAAATATAAAATTGTTCTATAAATAAGGACAGTTATAATAAATTTAATTTTATTACGATAGATAGACAATAAGATTCATTCCTTACCCACATCAACACATTACATAATAATATTAAATTTACAATGGAAAAAAATGACGATAATACCCTAAATTTCCTTGATTCATCCATTAAAGTTATAAATAATAAATTAGATTTTAGTATATATCGTAGCGTAATATCAAGCTAAACTGGCAGTGCACAACGGAGTCCTGGTTCCAACTCTAATGTATGGAAGTGAAACATGGAGTTGGCAAAAGAAGGATGAAAGTAGACTGAATGCAGTCGGAATGCGATCTCTCAGAAGAATGTGTGACAAAACGATGTATGATAGATATGCGAATAGTGAAATAAGGAAGGAATGCAAAGCTGAGATAAGTATTATCGATAAAATTAAGATAGGTGTGTGTGTTGAGATGGTTTGGACATGTAGAACGAATGAGTGAGGAAAGAACGGTAAAACAAATTTATGAGGCGAATGTTAGCGGGAAAAGAAGCAGAGGAAGACCGAGAAAAACATGGCACGATCAGGTATGCCAAATACTTGAAAGTGGTCAGGTTAGGAGTCGTAACAATCGGCGGGTATGTATGAGGAGATGCATGGACGTGGAAGAGGCGAAGAATATTTGCAAGGACAGAGTGGTGTGGCCTATTCTCTCTGCCTACCCCTGCGGGGAAGCGGCGTGATGGTTAGTTAGTTAGTTAGTTTATATATCGTAAACCTACACATACTGACACAGTCATTCCAGCTGATTCCATTAATCCTATTTCACATAAAATGTCCAGTTTCCATTCATTATTGAATAGATTAATTAATATCCCCCCCAGTAACTCAAATTATAATCGTGAATTAAACACAATTAAACTAATAGCAAAAAACAACGGGTTTATGTTTTCCGGCCATCAGCTAGCATGATTTTTTCAGTATAAGCAGTAGTGCGTTGGATTCAAAGCTTTCAACGATTATCGGGAATTCCAAATGGGTTACATACAAAGCTACCGAACAAAAATGCGGACACTATTGTTGAAATACCGCAACAAAGGCATTTTTCATTTTATAGCGATAGGAAAAATATTCATTACTTTTATCCTGCATTCTGTAAATACAGATGTCAAAAGTAAAATAAAAAATATGTACAACAATAAACATGAAAGGCCGGCCTTAGTTACGCATTTTCGGGTGACTATGTCTGTGGTCGATGAGAAAGATGTTTTAATTTTTTCGACATTTCAACATAGATGAAGAAGAATATGGAAGTTTGGGCGTTTACGAGGCTTACGACTGTCATAGGCTGGTTTAACTGATAACTTTACACACGTGTAACCTTCACCAATTCTACCTATGATTGACAACCAAACTTCTCAAATTCTTGAAACTTCTATATATATATATATATATATATATATATATATATATATATATATATATATATATATATATATATATATATATATATATATATATATATATATATATATATTTATATATATTTATATATATATATATATGTTTTAATTTCTAATTTTAGTCATTAAATCACTACAATTACACTAGAGACATCTTTTGCTGAGATGAAAGAAGCTTTTATTAAGCAGAAACTCAGACATTTTTTTGTGAGGTCCGAATCCTGGATTATTACCACATAATGCATTAAGGATCAACCTAAGCAAAACTTACTAATAACAGATTGAAGAATAATTCTCACAAGACCTCAAAATCAGTGGTTTGCAGTACAATAATCTAGAAGGGCACACCTGATCAACGATCAAGTTAACACCGTATTGATCCGATGCACTGTGTACCATTCGATGCATATATGGGTCAGAATAATAAAACATTTACTAAAATTTCAAGCTGACTCAAAACAGCCACAGCTTAGTTATTTGAAGATACGCGATTTGTCACTATTATATACAGTACAAGATGGAGCGCTAAGATATAACGAGAAGTTGTTGAAGCGAATTTCACTGCATTAGTTTGAATGGCTCGAGCTAAGTTTGTCCGAGGAGGATGAGATACGAGAGTTGGGAGAGCATTGTGTGGGAGATTTATCTGCCAGGGGATGAGGAAGGAACAGGCTATGCAGTAAGGTAACAGGAGAATCGCAAAGTTTCAACTGCAAAAGTCTGGATAAAAGTGCAGTTCACAATTCAAGTGCTTCAACATATCAAATGCTCCGCGGGGATGCAGTTAACCAGGCGTGCATATGGGACCAATTTAACCATCGAGATTTTGGCAAAGTAATATATTATGGAAAATATAATATATAATGAAAATATAATCAAAGTGATATATATTACATAGTGGAAAAAGGAGCAGAGAAAGACCAAGAAAAACATGGCAAGATCAGGTATGCCAAATGCTTGAAAGTGGTCAGGTTTGGAGTCGTAACAATCGGCGGGTATGTATGAGGAGATGAATGAAGAGGCGAATAATGTTTGCAAAGACAGAGTGGTGTAGCGTTCTATTCTCTCTGCCTACCCCTGCGGTGAAGCGGCTTGATGGTGAATTAGTTTTTTTTTAAATATATAATAATACTTATACATACTAATTTAAAAATATCTAATTAAACTGGTGATAAGCTGCACCTTTATAATTAATATTATGGTAAACAAGTAAAGAAATGTATTGCAAATGAGAACGATGGTAACATAACTAATTCATATTTTGATCTCCATCGTTTTGTTTTTGCAGTATGCAAGATCAATTTATAATTTTAATATTTACATATATCATTAATCTCATGACAATGTACATATGAGTTCACAAGAGCCATCTATGTTGGATTGAGAAATCTTTAATTTAACATTTTATTTGGATGTATGCAAGATCTAAACGCCGGATTATTTTTAAATGCTGTAAAACGCCGGAATACATGATTTTTATATCATTAATATTTAAAGCATTTATTTTGTAAAAAAATAAAGCTTGATTTTAAATTTTCTGTGCAGCTAATATTTTTTTCCAATTATTTTCACAAAAATTGATCAAAAAGTTTATTGAGACGGTAAGTGATCACTTTATAAAATACGGAATAATGCAACGTTCACAAATGTACCCACAACCTTGTTTTTCTAAAATATGCGTTTTTTGTATATTTCTAGTAACAAATACACTTCCTTTCGTAATAAATACTATATATTCGATAAATATAATAAAGAGTTACTAAAAGACTTACACTCTTTGCGTCAATAATAATAATAAAACCCTTATCCCCACCCCAATGGTGCATAAGGCACTGTTTCATATAAACGCAGTGTTATCTTGATCGGTTACACATGAAGGAAAGGTGATCAGCCCTCCGCTTCAGGTCCC
The DNA here is from genome assembly GCF_059751285.1 of Brachycentrus maculatus. Lineage (NCBI taxonomy): Eukaryota > Metazoa > Arthropoda > Insecta > Trichoptera > Brachycentridae > Brachycentrus > Brachycentrus maculatus. Next base: position 123,413 of record NW_028281166.1, on the reverse strand, counting down.
AGTCCAGGGTAATATTGAATAAATATTACAGTGAAAAAATCACTTATATTTATTTGACCCCCCCCTGGGACTCGAACCCGGGACCTCCAGAACGGTAGCCGAGCGTGCTGACCATTACACTACGGAGGCGGACAAGGTTTGTAATAAAGATGAATATAATGATTAAAGAAAACACTTCGTTTATTACCACTTGAGTTTTATTATAGACTACATGTTTCAGAAGTTAAACCTCCATCATTCAGGTATGTATAATAACTATTAATAATAGTTATTATACAGACCTGAATGATGGAAGTTTAACTTCTGAAACATGTAGTCTATAATAAAACTCAAGTGATAATAAACGAAGTGTTTTCTTTAATCATTGTAACATGTCTTACCACAAAGTTAATGCCGAAACAATAAATAAAAGATGAATATAAATAAGAAATTAAAAAAAAAACATATCTAACCAAAAATTTGGATATACTCAAAATAATGATTCGCTTGTTTTTTACGGTTTAAATTAAACTCATTTTCATTCAAAATTTCAACGACATTTATAAATCAGGGTGCCAATAATATCCTCATATACCTTATTTTTCTACCTGTATTTTTTTTTCGAATAATAAATTCAATATTTTCATTACATGTATGTATATCAAACGAGCTTAAACCAAACCATGTTAAATATATGACATGTTTTCCACTGTAGAAAATACAGGAAATTCAAATAAATTGAAATGTTTTAAATATTGGAATACCTTCACATAAAAGTAGAACACTCCGATGGAAATTGTATTTTATGGACGGCATTGACGAAAAAATGTACAAAATACATGTTGCGAAATTTCATTTTGTTATACGTTAAACGAATCTAGAATTGGACTCTTAAACGGGAAAGACTATAAAAAGGATAAATCTCCCCAAAAAGAGAAATGATATCCGAAAATGTAATAAACAACAAGTCTGTTCGTATAATAGGATCTGGAGATCCTCCTGTATTCTGTATACTATTATATAGGTACCTCCATAATATTATGCTAGTACATTCAACGAGAAGGGCGTACGATAAATAATAAAATATATATAAAACTAACTAAGCATCACGCAGTTTTTCTACAGGGGTAGGCAGAGAGAATAGAACGCCTCACAAATCTGTCTTTGCAAACATTCTTCGCCTCTTCAAAATTCATGCAACTCCTCAATACCCGCCGATTATTTTAACTCCTGACCCGACTACTATCAAGAATTCTACGTTGTAAATACCACTATTTCTTAAAATCTATTGTGACACGTGTTTCGATACATTCCGATCGAAACATGAACACAGAATAATGAATAAATAAATCAGCAATTGAATAAATACATCTACCAAATTAAAAAGGGGTAGATTTTACCTCATAGCGAGTGCCGAATCAATTAATGAAATTTATTTCATGTAACTTGATATTGCCAATTTTATGTCAATGAACGTCATGAGATTGATCATACGTGTATTACTTCCAAAATATTAAAAATTAATATTGTATGGTTGTCAATCATGAGTAGAATGGCAAATGTTTCACGTGTGTAAATTGATCAAAATTTGTAATTGAAATATCCAAATTATTGTATATTTTAGTAAACCATGGTTGTGGGTAGATTTGTAAATGTTGAAACTTTCGAAAAGTTATCACTTGCACCAGCCAATGACAGTGAACCTTGTTCCTATCTCAATAAACTCTCTTATCTATACTTATTTATTTTTTTACAAAAATGTTAATAAAATTAGTATATAACCACTCACCAAGATTTTTACGTCTACCGGTTTCGAGACGTACCCGTCTCTTCGTCAGGACAATCACTAACACAGCATGCAAACAATACTACCCTTCACCACCATAGCACCATTTACACACTCAAAACTACACAAAATGTCTAACACATGCGATTTTTGGTCGACTCGAAGACCAACATGCACTAACGTAACGCATGTCTGTATTGAAAACTATAGTGTTTGCATGCTGTGTTAGTGATTGTCCTGACGAAGAGACGGGTACGTCTCGAAACCGGTAGACGTAAAAATCTCGGTGAGTGGTTATATACTAATTTTATTAACATTTTTGTAAAAAAATAAATAAGTAAAAATGACTAACCACAAAGTAAATGCTTTAAATATTAATAATATTGAGAATATCTCTTATCTATTTTTGTGAAAATAACTGGTAAAATTTTATTAGTTATTAGTTTTCAAGTGTTTCTCAGTATGTTAAAAAAAATGTGTCGCTGCTAAATAAAAGCTTTCTCAATCCAACAAAACTTTTGAAAATATCTTTTGAACTCATATGTACATTGTCATGAGATCAATGATACATATAGGAGTTCCAAAAATTTAAGTAGTGTGGTAGTTTGGAGAATGTTATACGTATGTAGATTGATCACTCAACTAGCCTGACATATCGTAAGCCCTGTAAAAACCCTGACTTCTTCTTCATCTATGTTGAATTGTCGAAAAAATGTGAAATAGCTCCTCAGTGGAGAAACCCAGATTTGTTTACAAGTATTTGGACACACTCAAAAAGTTGTGAAAGTTATACGTATTTACACATTTTTTGACTTACCGCAGCCCTTAGTTTTTCACCGGTATTTGGGCACATTCTCATATGCACTCGGAACAAAAGTAATGACGGCCGACATCGCTCTCTCTCTGATACGCGTCAATGGTTCAAATCTTCAGTAGTGCTTGTGAAAATAATAACCATAGAGAAACCAACGACCCAGAGCATAATATCCATGTAAAAGGGTCTAGGGCTAGGGTGTAGCTGCAAAGGTAATCCCTTGTTACCAAACTATGATATATGATGGGAAATTCAGACAAGCGCGTCAATTTGTCCAGTCAACCGAGTGCAAGGATATATGTGGCTCTTTCAAGGACCGTTTTTATGTTAGAATTTTACCCGTATTCAGAGAGCCTGTTTGACTTTATAATGAAAATCTCACAAAAAAGAGTTAAAGTCAACCCTCGCCCCCTGTAATCTTACACTTATCCGGTTAAAATTGTCATTTGTCTAGTATATCACCGTCTCCCTGCATCACATGTGTTTCAATTCAATGTTAACGAAGCCCAGTATTGTTTAAGTTAATGAAATTTCCAAATTTCGAATTAAAGGTATACTTAATAAATACCAGTATTTCAATGTATAAATAAGTAATTAATAAATAGATAAATAAGAAAAACTTAAATTAAAAATGGATAGATTTTACAACAAAGTGACTGCCGAATCAATTAATGAAATTCCGAATGTCAACTACCCCTTTTTTATTAATCTACGTTTGTTGAAACTTCAGTTTGAGTTTTGGTTTTGTTATCAAAAGAAAGGATGAATCTTTTTATTCTTGTACAATAATGACGAAAATGGTAAATGTAAGAGAGATTATAATGTTATCACTTTAAAGTAACGAATATGTATGGTATATATGTATGTATAATGTATACGTAATATTACTACTGACTTTTATATAGGACCAAGATAATTTTCTCAGAACCCCATATACCATATGTAGAATATGTGAAATCCATATTTTTCAGATAAACCAGCAACACGGCAGTTTGCCTAATGTAGATCTTTGAAGAAGACAGAGTTTCGAAGTATTTACAAAATAATTCAAGGTAAGTTTGATAGCATTTTGACCGATAATTCAGAATTTATTGGTCAAATAAAGAAATTTTATGTCAGATTCAATTTGCTGACGCACTAAATATTTTCCTATTTATAGTCGTACTTTTTTTAAGTGACCCTAAAGCCCGCTTCAATAGTCCTTATGCTTTATGCCGGCTATAAACATACGGAGAGGATAGAAAACGAGGCACTGCACAGTGGTGGAAAAATTAAATCAAGATATGCGAATTAATATATTTCATATTATTTATTAGATGCTTCTGGGTTCGAATATAAACTAAATTTAACAAACGGGTTGGAATATAAACTACAGAATTGATAAGAATAAATAATGATCTGTTCTGATAGAGGCAGGTTGGATAATAAGTGAGGGTGGTAGTAAGTTAGGGGTGGAGTTTGAAAATTGAAATAATTAATTATTTACCAGATTCATTTAATTATTTTTTTTTTTGGTTATCTAATGTTTCAAAATTATTAATTATATATATGGCTTTTATGTGATACTGGGTGTAATAATACTGGTTCATATTCAAACCCGTAGTTGGAAGCATCTGTAGCTTTCGAAACTAGTCATAACATTCAATACTTACGTGTTAAAAAACAAGGGTTTTTAAAAAAATTAAATCATTATAATTAAAACGTAACTTTGTTTTAAAATGACTTTAAATATTTTATTATAACTGAATTATAATGTCTACCGGTTTCGAAGCTAACCGCTTCTTTATCAAGACTGATTAATACATTATAATTAAGTTATAATAAAATATTTAAAGCGATTTTAAAACAAAGTAACATTTTGATTATAAAATGGAAAATCACAAAGTTAGTGTTTTAAATATAAATTATATGAATAAAACTTTATTTGGCCCTACCTTGTTTTGTGTACAATATTAAATATTCGTTAGCCTCGCACATATTGAAATATGATAATTATTAAGAAATTTGCTAAATAATGTGGAAATTACAATAAAGTGATTTTATATATATATATTTATGCTATGGAGTTTAATTTTTGATAAAAACTTGATTTCAGAAATATATTAAATTTTTGAAAGTCCACTTTTTCCACCACTGCGCGTCCAAAGCACATTTCAAACTATTACCAGGAGAGGAGAGCTATCACAGTCGACAATCTAACTGGGTCAATAAACCTTTTATTTATTTTGAAGGAATGGATCGAAGAGGCAGTTATCTATTGCTCAAAAAAGACTGAAAAAAAAACATGTACGAATATACTCTTACATTTAACATTATAAACGAGTCTTCAATACCTTATAGCTTATACGAAATACAGGTAAAATACTTTTACGATAATCGCCTTTGAGGTAGTATTCAACCATGAATCCGCTCTTTATATCATCCGATATTATTGTTTTTTTTTATTGTTGCAATAAATTCAAAGCTCGTTTGATTTGTCATAACAGAGACGAAATAATCGGCTGTTGATTTAAGGGGCTTGCTTTTTAAAAAATACAAATTTTAAGTCGTATTTTTTATGATACTCGTAACTTATGTTTTTTTTTTTTAAATAAAGTTTGTAGCTATCATATTAAAATAAATTCCACCTAAACATTTATCTGTAGTACCAACCATAGTGTAGTGGTAACCATATTTGACTGCCATGCTGGATGTACCGGGTTCGATTCCCAAGGGAGTTACATAAATGATAAACATTTCACTCTTTTTATTTACATGTGAATACTCTTAAATCTAAATCTCTGTACTTCTATTTTTATCAATTTCACTTGCCATATAAAAGAAATATTTAAAACAAATAAATGTCACAACATTTTGAGTGTATCCAAATACTTGTTCACAAAATCTGGATTATCTCCAATTACAGTTATTGTATTTTCATATTATTTTTTGACATCTCAGCAAAGATGAAGAAGATTCTTCTGTAAATGTTGTAAATAAATTATCTGGTCAAATTATAAGCTTAAATAATAAAAATTAAAATGGTATTTTCTGGCGTTTTTCATGTGTGTGATTATAATCCAGGATTCGGACCTCACATACTAATATAAGAGTTTCTGCTGAATAAAAAGCTTCTTTACATCTCACCAATAGATGTCTCTAATGAAGTTCTAGTGATTCAAGAACAAGGTTTCTAAATTGGTTCATATATATAGAACTTCTGAGAATTTGAGTAGTGTGGTTGTCTATTATGGGTAGAATTTGTGAATGTTACACGTGTGTGTAACATTCACAAATGTGTGGCTGGTTTAAGTGATCACTTAAACCAGCCGATGACGGTCGTCAGCCCCGTAAATGCCCAGACTTCCATATTCTTCTTCATCTTTGATGAGATGTCAAAAAATAATATAAATAAATGTCATATTAAAACGTGTTCAGGTAATGTACGACATAATATGCAAACGCCTTGTAGTTTTTTAATGCTACATATTAACACAGTACACGCGACGCATGCGCTTAGACTGTCTAAGACATATCGCTCACTCCTTTCAAGAACGTCATAAATCAAAAATCGACAATTTTCAGCAGTACATGTTTTCGGAATGCCCAGAAAATGTACTATATCTTTAAATGTACTAATTTTTTAACTTAATATTTACCCGCTACAGGGCAGAAAGTGTTGTTTTTGCATTTTAAAGAAAAGGAATTTTTTAATTTTTTTTAAACATACTAAATATTTTTCGAATGGAGAAAAAACCTACAGGTTTTACCTAAAAAGATCTGTTGCACAGTAAAAAGTTCAATAAATGGGTTGATATTTATTTTTGAAACATTTTATTATATTTTTAAACTTTAAAAACGTTCTCCTGAAAAATCAAGTTTTTTATTTTATTTAAGACGTTCTTGAAAGGAGTGAGCGATATACGACGGAGAAAGTAGCAACTATTCTCTCACTCTTTCTCTTCAATTGCCAGTTAAATTCGGAGAAAGAGAAGTGTTTCACGTTTTCGTCTCATCTGAAACCAATTTGTCCCGCCACGCCTAAAGAAATTTCTCTTCAAAAATTTCGAGAAAAGGTAACAAATCTCATCCTAGTCGAGTAAACGAGAAGTAACAGTTACCCATAAGGTATATCCATAGATAATCGCAGATAACAAGGTTAATCCTCACTCATCAGATTACTGATAAGGGTAAAAGGGACTGCACGAGAGGAAGGGTGAGAGAAGAGAAGGAGCGAACTAAAGCTCCCTTAGCCCAAAGTGGAACGACTGCTGGCTTTGGGACTTGAATCCTTTAAGATGGCGTGTCTAATTGTAGGAAAATTGAAGCTGTATCGATAACATCTTAAGCACAGTATATTTTATAAAATAAGAGTGTATTCAAGATTTTGTTTAAAATTTTGTACATTAAAGTCCACAAAAAAGTTTCGATCGATCTACAAACCCTGTATCTTACCTATTAAAATCATCAGGTTTTCTACACAATACCTTCGACCTTGTACACGTATAGCGACGGTGCCTACGTAAAGTATTCTATCTGCAAATATGTTACTTTACACTTTAATCAATTAATGGTTTTATCTGAAATTCTAAACTAGTATTTTATTTATTGTTTCGGCATTAACTTTGTGGTAAGACATGTTACAATGATTAAAGAAAACACTTCGTTTTTTACCACTTGAGTTTTATTATAGACTACATGTTTCAGAAGCTAAACTTCCATCATTCAGGTCTGTATAATATGTTAATATACAGACCTGAATGATGGAAGTTTAACTTGTAGTCTATAATAAAACTCAAGTGGTAAAAAACGAAGTGTTTTCTTTAATCATTTTAAACTAGTATTACATATACATTCAAAAACACGATAAAATAATGTATTTGAACGATATTCATGAATGCGAGCATTGACTGGTTATTAATTCCTTGCCAACAAAAATCCCGAGAGAAGTTATCGAAAAACAAAGTTAACAACATTTATCAGCCTCTTAAACCAAACAACAGAAAGTATTGAATCACCTTTGGCCTACACGAAGTCGGAACATTCTCCAGAATGGGTTAGGAGGTATCGGATATGACGATAGCAAATAAAGACCTCGGGAGGAATAAACAGTGGATTAAGTGTGTTAGACCAAACATCGGGTGTGAGGGAAGATTTATGGAACCCTCAGAGTAGGAGAAGAACAATAAACGGGCGCGTGGGGGTGGGTTTAGGGGTCCGTAATACTGAGGGGACCGAACAGTCCCTACGTATACCCCCGGATGACGTAAACTTTCCCGTAATAATTTATTACATGTACAGAGTCTTACAGGATATCTTTTACTATTATTCAAAATGGACCGATCGAGTCCTGTAACAGAGACTTGATTTTATTTATTTATTTATTTTATTTGTTCGGGAATTGTACAGCTTTACATTTAAAAAAGTGTTCTTCGTCTTCTTCTTCTTCTTCTTCTTATTATAGGCCTTGCGGCCTGTTTTTAATAGGGATTAGCCTCCTGCGACGTCGATTCCCAGCCATCGAACCATCTCTTTGGTGGTCTACCCGGGAGTCGTCTACCATATGGTTGGCCGTACAGTGCGATGTGGGGGAGTCTGGATTGTTCCATTCTCCTCACGTGCGCATACCATTGTCTCCTTCGTTGCCTTCCCCACCTAACGACATCTTCGATCTCGCATATTTCCCTGATCCTGGCATTTCTGATTCTATCTCGAAGCCTCTTGCCCGTTATGCTTCTCAGAGTCTTCATTTCTGACACTCTAAGCGCATTTTATATCAAGAAAAATATGAAAGTCTGGACAGTTACAGATCTTACGAACGTCTTACGCTTGGTTTATATGACGCCAGTAAACCCTGTAAATGCCCAGCTTTCCATATTCTTCCTCATTTATTTTGAGATGTTAAAAACTAATGTAAAAAAAAAATTACATTCATTTTGATATCTTAACAAAGATGAAGAAGAATACAAAAGTACAGGGTCTATGAACTGTCATAGGCTGGTAAAGTGCAATATCCATTAATACTGTACACGCGAGCAACATTCACCATTCTACTCATGATTGACAACCACCTACTCACATTTTTAGATTCAAACTCATTGATATGTTGATATGTAAATTTTTACATGGTAAATATTTTTTGACAAGTGTTTTAAAATGTGTCAAATTTAAAAATGGATAGATAATACTACAATGTGACTAAATGTGTCATAAATGTGTAAATAATATAAAAAATCTTATAAATTTGATAAAACGAAATATTTTTAAAAAATGATAATTTTACGTGCATTAAAGAATTATTCATCTGGGGAATGTAGTTGGAAATAGAAGCAGAGAAATACCCAGGAAAACATGACGTAATCAAGTTTACAAATTTACCAAAAAAAATATGTATAAATGTCATGGCGAGATAAATATTAAAAAATCTTATCCGTTGCGTTAATGGATCGTATTAGAAAAATACTATTTTTTTTTGAGGGCTTTGGTCCCCCTAATAAAGACACCGTGATCCACCCTTAACGATAAATTGTTAAATTGTTACGGTGCGATGCTCTTGTGTTGTTTCCCTTAAGGAAATATACTTTTCTGCCCGCTGGAGAGTGAATGATAGTCTCAGTTATTCTATTACGAAACGCAGGAATTATTTCCCCATTCGTCTGCTAAATTTATATATATATATATATATATATATATATATATATATATATATATATATATATATATATATATATATATATATATATATATATATATATATATATATATATATATATATATATATATATATATATATATATATATATATATACATATATATATATATATATATATATAAATATATATATATATATATATATATATATATATATATATATATATATATATATATATATATATATATATATATATATATATATATATATATATATATAAATATATAAATATATATATTTATATATATATATATATATTTATATATATATATATATATATATATATATGTATATATATATATATATATATATATATATATATATATATATATATATATATATATATATATATATATATATATATATATATATATATATATATATATATATATATATATATATATATATATATTTATATATATAAATAAAAATAAAACCCTTATTTGCACCCCAATGGTGCATAGGGCACTGTGTCTTATAAACACAGTGTTATCATGATCGTTTTACACATGAAGGAAAGGTGATCAGCCCTCCGCTTCAGGTACCAGTCCATGGTAATATTGAATAAATATTACAGTGAAAAAATCACTTATATTTATTTTTACCCCCCTTGGGAATCGAACCCGGGACCTCCAGAACGGTAGCCGAGCGTGCTGACCATTACACTACGGAGGCGGAGGCTATATATAAATAACGTGGTAATAATTTTCTTTTGTAAATTGGGTGTAAATAATATGTATAGTGGGTGTATAATAATAAAATAAACAATGTGTTGCTTTGTAATTAAAGTTTATAATTTAAGTTTATTCTTAATTTATCTTTATAATATTTTTCTGTTTCTGATTCTGATATCTGATTCTGACAGTTCAGAATATTCTATTTTTTTCTATCTGACGTCTTTTGTTTTATTCAGTGCGACGCATGCGACATCTGGTGGTAGAACTATTTTATGTAGGTACTATTTGAAAGTACTTAATAAAATGTATAGGTAGGTACCTAGGTATTTTAATACATATTTTAATACAATGTGTTGCTTTACAATTAAAGAAACGACTATAAAAGTTTATTCCAAAATAATCTTTAATAATTTACATATTATATGACATTTCACCAAATACAATATTTTTTCATCTGATTTCTCTTGTTTTTTTACAGTGCTTACGCTTGCGCGACGTCTGGTGGTACGTTTGCGCGATCTGCCTTACCGACTGTCACGATTGTGATATACACATAATGACACTCTCCACATAATTCAGCGTTCACTTTATGTAATACTACTTAAAAATTCTTCTATACGCCAACCCCAAAGTAGACGACTCCCATCATGTACCCAGAGAGATGTATTTATGTAGATGTATTGATAAAGCTGGAAATCGACATTGCAGAAGGTTAGTCACTCTTAAAAACAGGCTATAAGACCTATACTAAGAAAAGAAAGATTTTTTAAAAACACTTTATTAATCTAAAACAAACTTCGATGAACTTCAAACAAGAAATTTCACCGATAATATATTTTTAAATTAATAATAATTTAATTCATTCCGCTTGGCGCAGAGCCTCACTTTTAAAAACCCCCTAGTTTTACAATATTTATAAACCCCAAAGAAACTTTTATACCTTAGAATTTCTTAGCGAAGGAACATTATAAATGTTTCTCAAAAGATCTGTGAGATCAGTAACTTCCTCTTTAATAGATTTAGTATCTTCCCAACTTTGTTTTTGTATAATATTAAATAAGGCTAACTTTATCCCTCGGGCCGATCTGGTTTGGGGCGTGGAGGGGGAGAGAAATTAGTACCTTCGTCCCTTAACTAAGTAAACTAAGTAAAATCGTAAATATTTCTTATTAATGTTTTTTGCTTTGTAAGAGGAAAAAAAAACAAACAAAAAAGTGATCTATTTTGGAATGATTCTGGCGGAATTCCCCAATTTAGTTATTTTAAAAGTGTATTATTTATTGATTCGGCATTAACTTTGTGGAATGACATGATTATTTAATTAAAATTAAACACTTTTACACAAAATAAATAATAAGTGTAAGTCCCTCTTCAAGCACAAGAGATTAGTCTCTTTATTGGAGAGAAAGCGTAATTGATTTTAAGATTGTTAAGTAGAAACGTCTAGAAAATTAATCAACTAATAAGAAAGAACTATATTATAGAAATAAAAAATATAAATAATGATTCAAATAATAATAGATTATTTATTGATTCGGCATTAGCTTTGTGGAATGACATGTTGATTATTTTTTTTTAAATTAAACACTTGAATATACCACTTTAATGAGTTTTATTTATATTTACGACTAGTTTCGAAAACTTACAGATGTTTTCATCTTATGGTACAAATTATAACTTTATTTAACTTATACCAGAGGATGAAAACATTTGTAAGTTTTAGAAACTAGTCGCATCTATAAATAAAACTCATTAAAGTGGTATATTCAAGTATTTAATTTTAATAAAATTTTAAAAGTGCGTCCAACTCTCCTACCCATTCAACTTTGGTTTGAAATTGAAAAATACTTTAAAAAATTAACTTTAAAGATTACAAAAACGCTGTTAATTTATTTATGAATAATAATGTGTCCACACTGAGATTTACCGTGTCGAGGGCACATTTCCTATTCAGTTACTTGTTAGTAACTTGTCTGTCATAGATGCATAACCAATTGACGCCATCAATTTTGTTTCTACTACTCCTATTATCCAATTATAATAATGGCATTATAATCATATTTGACACGTGTGAACTAGACAGCTGTAGTATACAAACAAACTGATAAAACGGGAATAAGTATGTATCAATACTGGCGGCAGCCACTTGACGGATATCATATTTTCCACTTCATTTTTTTAAAGGTTTAAATAAAGATTTCAATCACTCATAATATTTTTTTAAGTTTAGAAAAAAATTATTCATAAACAAAATCGAATGATTAATTTTGCTTCACTATTAATTAATTTGTATACCGCAACTGTCTTGTTTACAATTAACACATATAATTGGCGTACAACGCTTTTTATAAAAATTATAGCATCTTCCGATATGGTGATTAATTTTGCGCCACCCTGAAAAATGAAAATTAAGCACTGTTTTGTTGTTTCACGCTCAGCGAGAATCGGTGTTACTTGGCCAGTGTGGCTAGGCGAAGATGACGAAGAGACATTGGATCGTATAAAAATAGGGGAAAACGGAAAATGTATAGCATTTTTCAATAAAAAGGATATTACGCATTAGAAAAAATATCGGCCGACATGTTGTGGCAACATAATTGACCATTAAATCTGTAAAAGGCCCATTAATTCGGGCATAATGGAGCCCTTCAGGATGGTACTTATCAGGAACTCGAAGGATAATTGTTTTTCTCAGAGAGTTTATTGTCTCGATGGGGTGTTGCTCTATCTTAGTGTGCAAACAATGTTTATCTTCGATACAAAAACAATGGGTTACTGTTTTGCCTGTGATATTTTGAATCAGATTCATGGTCTAATATCAGTAATTTAATTTCATTAATTGTTCGGCAGTTACTATGTGACAAAACCTATCTATTTTTTTATTTAAATTTTCATTAGCAAGTACCACTTTTTATTAAAATCTACTGTGACACGCGTTTCGATGCATTCCGCATGATTTTGGAATACGTCAAACACGTGTCACAGTTGATTTTAAGAAAAAGTGGTATTTACTAAGTAAAACTTAAATTAAAAATGGATCAGTTATTTATTGTTTCAGCATTCACTTTGTGGTAAGACATGATTAAATTATAAATAAAACACTTGTCTTTAACAACTTGAATATTATATGGTGACGACTCGTTTTGGAATCTACAGATACTTCCATCTACGGGTTTGAATATAGCTATTTCATCTGTAGCTTCCGAAAAAAGTCGTAATAATACAATACGTAATAATACAAGTGGAAAAAAAAATGAGATTCATAACCACAATCGCTAATGTAAACGAGGAAAATTTAATAATTCTAATAATATTTGAAAATACTTAGTTTAGAGAAATATAATTTCGTATCAAAATTATAATTGCATTGAATTTATCAACAACTTAACGTATTTGGTCAATTTGGTTAAAAAGGCAAATTCAGCTAATTCGGCCGATCGGTCAATTCGGTCAATTTGGTCAATTCGGTAAATTTGACCTATTCGGTCAATTTCGTCAATTTGATCGATTCTGTTATTCGTTCAATTTGACCAAATTAATCAGTTCGACCAGTTCAGTCAATTCGGACAAATCGGTCAATTTTGTCAATTCAGTCCATTCGGTTAATTTGATCAATTTAACCAGTTCGGGCAATTCGGTCAATTTTTTACTGATGACGAAAATGGCAGAAAAAGGTGTAGGTTTTTGGTACGAAGACATCCCAACATTGAAATGGAAACAAGGTGCAGCATTTCCTTACTTTATGAATCTAATTCACTCAAGTACCAACCTGGTTTAGCTGAAAAAAAAAAAAAAAATATATATATATATATATATATATATATATATATATATATATATATATATATATATATATATATATATATATATATATATATATATATATATATAAATATATATTTATATATATATATATATACATATATATATATATATATATATATATAGCACATAAGCAAATATTAGCCTCGTGATTTGCATGAACGTCATAGGGTATATTCCCAATATCTCGAACCCTCTTATTTCGTACACCCCGCTGTTAAGCCGGGGTTTTATTGGAGAAATACCCTGGAAACTTTTCCGGTAATTTGAAAGGAATTGTAACTTGTAAATTCAATTTGTTTCGGGGATTGTGGAGGGAGGCTTTACCGCCCTCCAAAAGAGATGTTTCCATATTGTAATGCTGTTTTTTTCTTAAGAAATACATTAAGGAATGATTGTATATCTGGTTCTTGAAAAAATAAAATGATGTATCCATTTATGAAATTCAACATAATAGCTTTTAAAAGTTAAGAGGTTATACTAAAAAAGTAACAGTAATATATATTGCAATATCGTTTATAATGTGTGGTAAAACGGGTATACCATGTGAAGTTCTGGGGCAAGTAAACAAAGCTACAGTTATCTCAGGATGCCTGAAAGTTTTTAAATGGAAACACCCTGGCATGAAGATAGGCAGCAAAATTAAAGAATATTAAACCTGTGTGCAGCTCATCATGACATATACCGCAATAACAAAAAAAAACTCGCCAAGAGTATCACAAATGAAGACTCTAAGGAGCATATCTCGCGAGAGTCTACGATATAAAATAAGGAAAACCGGTATAAGAGAAATATGCGAGATCGAAGATGTTATTAGAGAGAAGGCAACGAAGAAGATAATGGTATAGACATATACTCATAATTAATTACAATCCCTTACCAAAAACAAAACACCAAAAACAAAAAACCTACTTTATTTTAACCACTTCTTTTATTATTAGTAGGTTAAAGTGTACAAATAATAAAAAAGTGGTTAAAATAAAGTTGTTTAATTTTATAAAGTTTATAAAATGTGCCAAAGTATCTGCGAAAAACATTTAAGAAAAGGTTTTTTTACTATTCAGATGAAAAAGTACATTATATCAAATAGGGTCGAATCAAACAAGTCAACTAAAAATGAAAATAAAACATGCCTAAAAGCACACCATGAATGGAAGTCATTTTCGTCGACTCACTCCTTAAGAACGAAGGTTCTATACTGAGAATGAAATACATATCAAAGGGTCTTAGAATGGGATTTGTATTTTTTGGGAAAAAATATATTATAACAACGGAATAAGCATGATATAAATGACTTATTTTGTAATAATGGATATGAAATGGTAAATATGAGCGTAATATGATTGTAGCGATGGGAACATGGAAATGAAACTCACAATTCATAATACCAACAAAAAAAGGTTTTCATTTCATTTCTCGAAACGTATTTACTAAATTATAAAGAAAATAATTTTCACAACGTTTTGTGTATCCAAATCCACATTTACAAATCTGGATTTCTTCACTTTGAAGCTCTTTTAATATTGAAATCTTAACATAGATGAAGACGAATATAGAAGTCTGGGAGGAATTATATGAAAGAACGTGTCATTTAATGGATTTTTACAAGTTCCGAAATTTAAGTATTATGGCTATAATAATGGGTAAAATAATGGTAACATAGATGAAGACAAATATAGAAGTCTGGGAGGAATTATATGAAAGAACGTGTCATTTAATGGATTTTCACAAGTTCCGAAATTTAAGTATTATGGCTATAATAATGGGTAAAATAGTGGTACCATAGATGAAGACAAATATTGAAGTCTGGGAGGAATTATATGAAAGAACGTGTCATTTAATGGATTTTTACAAGTTCCGAATTTTAAGTATTATGGCTATAATAATGGGTAAAATAGTGGTAACATAGATGAAGACGAATATAGAAGTCTGGGAGGAATTATATGAAAGAACGTGTCATTTAATGGATTTTTACAAGTTCCGAAATTTAAGTATTATGGCTATAATAATGGGTAAAATAGTGGTAACATAGATGAAGACGAATATGGAAGTCTGGGAGGAATCTTATGAAAGAAGGTGTCAATTAATGGTTTATACAAGTTCCGAAATTGAAGTAATGTAGTTATAATCATTGGAAAAATAGTGAATTAATAGTCTGGGTATTTACGGGGCCTACGACCTGTTATAGACTGATTCAAGTGATCACTTTGTAATATTCACCATTCTATCCATGATAAAAGCTTACTTAAATTAACCATAGATACTTCTGTGAACTCACACATGAAGCGACGTGAGAATTATATGATATGTGCGAGTTGACAAAATTGAGAAGTGAATAGTAAATATTACACGTATGTAAAGTTATTACTTAAACCAGCCTATGGCGGGTCATAAGTCCTGTAAATACACATAATATTCTTCTTCTATGTGTTGAGATTTCAATATCTTTGTAAGTTAAATTTAAATCAATATCAATATCGATTATCAATATCAATAAAACAGTTTCTGCTCAATAAAAAGCTTATTTCATCTAACCGTAGATGTCTCTAGTGAAAACCTAGTGATTCAAGCACTTAGTTTCGAATTTGAACAATATATGTACATATGTATATAGAGGTTCAAAGAATTTGAGTTGTGTGGTTGTTAATCATAGGTAGAGTTGGTGAATTATGCACTATGTAAAGTGATCACTCAAACCAGCCTATGACGGTCGTAACCCCCGTAAATTCCCATACTTCTATTGTTTTTTATCTATGTTGAGATGTCAAAAAATAATATCATATCTTTGAGCATCAGGGGCTGGTATAAATTAAGCTTTTTGAATTATATTTTGTATATTAAAAGCATTGCAAATTTTACGACTTTGTTAACTTTGTGGTATGGTAATATAACACTTTCTGTATCATTCATCATTCACTTTGTGTAATACCACTTTAATTAGCGCTTTATCCTCATACATACGTACAACTTTTTATATAAAATGCATACATTTATTATGCAGTAATATTTACTTCATTTCAATGTTAATATTGTCCTCTTTCGTCGACCGAAGCGACTGCATAATAATTGAATTCGTTTTGTTTTCCACATTAAAAGTATGTCCATATCTCATACTCTCTCCTCATACACTGAATTAAAATAGGATCTCTATACATACATAAAAATATTGTATTAAAGAGATGGAAAGATTGATAACCATATTATAAGGAGAGTGAATGCCGGGAGCAGAGTGAACGGTGCAGTGAAATCAGTTCTATCAAATAAAAGCATTACAGCGAATGTTGTAAAAACTGGCAGTACACTATGGAGTCCTGGTATCAACCCTTATGCATGGGAGCATGGAGTTGACCAAAGAAGGATGAAAGTATACTGAATACGGTCGATGTGCGATCTCTCAGATGAATGTGCGGCAAAGCGATGTATGACAGATGTTATAATGGTGAATTAAGGAAATAATGAGTGGCTGAGATAAATATTTAGGATAAAATTAATAAAGGTGTCTTGAGATGGTTTGGACATGTAGAACGAATGAGTGAAAAAAGGTAATGAAAACAAATTTATGAAACGAATGCACATCAAATGAACGTCAATGATTTGTTCTTGTTAATGATGCGTTGGTAATTTGAAGCCAATTGATTTCGATTGATGTTTTAAATTAATTAATGCATTTATCTACTGCTTTTTTGTCACACGAGTAGTCTGGTGTATGAATGAAATTCTCAAAACAAATTATATTGATTAGTGATTTTCCAACATTTTTTTTTGTTTCTTACTTATCTTTTACATTTGTACATTTTTGGTTCTTTCCTTACTTATTTTTCTATCTTTCCTTTAATTAACATGTTGTTTCATCGCATTACTAATTTTATACCTTTCATACTTCTTTCATTTAAATAATTTATTTTTTTTCCTCGCAGTTTTCTATTTACACCTATTTTTATCACTTGAGTGAAAGTTGAACAACATATAAAGAGATAACTAAATCCAAACAATACTATTTTGTAAGCTCCATGAATGTCCAAAGTTCCAAATTCCTTTAATTTAAAAAGAAAACCCTTCTTTGGAGAGATATCTCGTTTTATTTCCTGCTTATTTTTTTATTCAAAGGCCAATTATACGTAAAATATTTAATGGACACAATTCTCCGGCATAACAGATTTGTAAGACAATTAGGATTAAAGGATGCTTTTAGGGATTATCTGGGAAACTTCTCAACTAATTTGGCCAATTGGAATTCCCAAAACAGGGATGAAGATCACTTGATTTCCAGTGGAGAGGCTCCCCTAGCAACTATTAATACTGAACAACGAGGCGCCATTACGTTGAATTGTAGCTTTGTTTACTTATCTACAGTGACACGCCACACAACCTGATTGGTCAAAGGGTATTTCAGGTAGGGATGAAATAATTGTATCAATAGTATTAATTTCTGATGCTCAATTTGCATTTCGGCTACCCAATGTAGATGTACCTACATGTAGATACGAGTACATTCATGCAACTACTGTTGACCATATTTGATCTACATAATTTAAATTTTATTGGTATCTCTAGTGAACTAGTCACTATGTTAGTCGCTTCGAAATTAGGGTCGTAAACTTCGAGTCACAGTTTCCAGGTTCGACTACCATTTAACAATAATTTACTAACTTTTTTCAAAAAACAAGCCACTTAGGCTTACCTGAAAACAATGTTTGATGTTCAATACGAAAGCCTGATGCCTTTTTCAAATAAATTGCTTCGATTGTGATATTATGTTCTTTGGAAATTTACACATGATATTTGCGCGAAAAAACTAAGAATATTTCGAGAGATATCACATCGCTATAATTACTTTGGCTGTGATATTATTACAAGCTACTAATATTAATATTTATACAAAATAATGGTGTACAAAAAATTCATAATTTCAATTTATACATTTTCGGGTGTGAATAAAATAATCTGATCAATTTATGTGTTGCATACAAATTTCAATACATATTTAAATTCGATAAGGATCTCGCGTGCATCTCAAGAAAAGCGTCTCTGCTAAAAAAAGCTTTCTCGATTTAACCAAAGGTGGATCCCGTGAACTCGAACATAAAAAAACGTCTTAAGATTTATGATAATTGTAAGAGTTCACATTATTTGAGTAGTGTGGTTGTCAATCATAGGTAGAATAGTAAGTGTTACACTTGTGTAAAGTGACCAGCCTTTGACATGTCATAAGCCTTGTAAATACCCAATATTCCACATTCTTCTTCATGCATATTTTATTATATAATTTCAACAACATTGTGAGTGTGTCCAAATACTTGTTCACAAAATCTGGATTATCTCCGATTACAGGAGTTATTTTCATATTACTTTTTGACATTAATTTGCAAATAAAGTTTAATAATAATTAAAGAGTTTCTGCTTAATGAAAGGCTTCTTTACATCTCACCAATAGATGCCTCTAGTAAAGTTCTAGTGATTCAAGAATGGGTAGAATTATTGAATGTTGCACATGTGTAAAGTGATCACTTAAACCAGCCTATGACGGTCATCAGCCCCGTAAATGCACAGACTTCCCTATTCTTCTTCATCTTTGATGAGATGTCAAAAAACAATTAAAAAATTACTCCTGTAATTGGAGATAATTCAGATATTGCGAAAAAGTATTGGACACACTCAAAATGTTGTTAATAAAATCTCAATATGGATGAAGAAGAATGTGGAATATTGGGTATTTACAGGGCTTATGACATGTCAACTTTACACAAGTGTAACACTTACTATTCTACCCAAATGCCCAGACTTCCATATTCTTCTTCATCATTGATGAGATATAAAAAAAAGAGATTTTATTACATAATTTCAAACTTATATGTACAAATTAGTTGTAGATATGCTTTAAATAGGGGTGGAAGAAGCTAGCGAGGGGTTGCACGTTGCAATTTACCTTTGTTGCGGCTAATCCAGTCATTAACGGTGACCGGCCAATCGGTGTACCCATCGAGCCGGTATCCGGCCGTGTTTGTGGTCAGGATGTGACCGCAGCCGGCTTGGGCCGGCGGGGTGATTACAGACAAACTTTGATTGGCATTTAACCTTCGACTGACCAGGCAATTTCAATGGCCCTATCTTTTTTAACATTTGTTCCATTGATTTCAACTATATAAAGTTAATTTTATATTTCGACATCTTGAAATATAAAATTAACTCAAGACGAACATTAAATTCTTGCGTATTTACAAGACTTACGACCCTTCATATGCTGGTTTAGGTGACCACTTTACACAAGTACAACATTTGCTATTCTACCCAAGACTGACAACCAAACTACTCAAAATTTTGAAATTCCTACATTGATCATTAATATCATCACACTGTACATGTGAGTTTACTAGAGCCATCTATGTTTGGATTTAGAAAGCTCTTATTTTGCAAAGATCATTTTATTTACGTCTTACTAACTTCAACTTTACTTTAAACACGTGTTACATTCACGATTGTACACATGATTGGCAACCACACAACTCAAATTTTAAGTTTAATAGCGGGTATTTATATATATAATATATATATATATATATATATATATATATATATATATATATATATATATATATATATATATATATATATATATATATATATATATATATATATATATATATACATACACACATTTTGTTTTTGTTTGCTCTTGCAGGACTGATGGCCTGAAATGCTCTTCCACCAGTAGTTAGAGACAGTGAAAGTAAGATGATCTCCAGAAAAGAAAAAAGACATGTTTGCTAAATCATTTTTCCCACATAAATTACAGTGCAGCGCCCTTGAGGTAGTATTTTACGAAAATGGCGCTATATATCCTAAACAATTATTTATTATTATACTAAGACAATAGTAGCTATTCTTCTGAGATTTCGTCTCTTTTGTTAACCAAAATGGGCATATTAAGATCGAGTTTGTTCTCCCCCGAGGAATAACTATAAACCTTGGATCGCACTTTAATTAGGGAATATTTAGGTTACGCAATGTTACTGTAATTAACTCCGAACCTTTGGTAATTTCCTGAAATCCAAGTCTTTGCAGAAACATAATGTTTATCTTGGAATAGGGGTGTGTTGTCATGGTAGTTCGTGAGCTCGCTGATAAAAGCGTAGAGTAAACTCAACCCAAATATAATAACAAGGGTAGGTACATTTTATTTGATTTAAAAATTAAAGACGTTGTTTGCCTTCCATGTAATATAGACGGGGCGTCACGCTTCATGGTAAAAGGATATAACATTTTAATAACGCTAAATTTTATAAAAAATGCATATAGCTATATAAAAAGGGCTTAGGGAAGACCGAGAAAAACATGGCACGATCAGGTATGCCAAATACTTGAAAGTGGTCAGGTTAGGAGTCGTAACCATCGGCGGGTATGTATGAGGAGATGTATGAACGTGGAAGAGTTGAATAATGTTTGCAGTGGTGTGGCACTCTATTCTCTCTGTCTACCTCTGCGGGGAAACGGCGTGATGGTTAGTTAGTTAGTTTTTTTTTTATTTAGTGCTAATGTAAATTATTATTAATATTATTTTTAATGCCGCAAATAAAGTTTTACAAGAGAAATGCAGTTGATATTTTCAATCGAAGAATACCATAAAACACTCTCCTTATCATTCACCGTTCACTTTGTGTTATATTACGAAACCACAAAGTTTAACAATGTTTTTAATGTACTAAATACTATATAAACAACTTTTTGAAAATTGAGTAACAAGGTTGTCAGTCATGGATACATTGAAAAATATAATACGTAATAAATTTTGTAAATGACCCGATTTTTTAATTATCTTGATAGATTATATGTTGAGTTATTAATAAAAATCATGATATCAATAAAATTAATTGAATAAATTTATTTGGTATATTCTGAAAAAACCTTTTGTGATAAATCAATGGACTACTCTTTGTTCCTCATAAAGTGCTAATGATTTCCTGAAAGGATGTCTCATCAATTTGAAGACCAATTAAATCACCGATAAATTTATCTCTTCACCTTTGAAACTCGCCTCGTCCTCCTGTCCTTTAAGGGTTCTCACTTGAAATATTAGCTCATTAAAACTAGGGTTAATAGCAAAGGAATGTTTTGATCTATTGAGTAATGATAAATACGAACCTAAAAGTCATTATTAAAAAAGATATGTAAATAAATGTAAAATATAAATGTCCGCCTTTGAATTATAGTTTAGATACTATGGGTCAGGAGTCGTAATAATCGTCGGGTATGTATGAGGAGATGCATGAATGTAGAAGAGGCAAAGAATGTTTGCAAAGACCGAGTGGTTTGGCGTTCGATTCTCTCTCGTTAGTTAGTTAGTTAGTTTACTATGCTAAAAAAACACATTTTTCAGAAATTTCAAAATGATTTTTCACTAAAATTGTTATAAAATAAGAGTTATAGAAATTATAAATTTATGAGATTCAAATAAAGTAATGTTTTTGTGGTTTATCTGAAAATTAAAAGGAATATTTTTCAGAATTATAATACAAAATCAGTCATTGTTTTAAAAATATGACAAACTACTATGTTATATTATTTTTGACATTTCATCAAAGATGAAGAAAAATATGGAAGTCTGGACATTTACGGGGCTGACGAACTCCAAAGGCTGGTTTCAGTGATCAATTTACACACGTGTAAAATTTCACCAATTCTATCTATTATTGACAACCACACTACTCAAATTCTTAGAAGTTCTATATATATATGAGCCAATTTTGTACTTGAATCACTAGAATTTCACTAGAGACATCTATTGGTGAGATGAAAAGAAGCTTTTTATTGAGCAGAAACTCTTTTATTATTATAGTTTGTGAGGTCCAAATCCTTGATTTTGTGAACAAGCGTTTGGACACACTCACAATGTTGTGAACTATGTTATATTGTTTGTTTAATTGGCTTCGACTATAAATAAATAATCCACTAAATTAATTTCTTTAGAGAAAGATATGTTGCTTTACATGGATTCA
This sequence comes from Brachycentrus maculatus, assembly GCF_059751285.1. Classification (NCBI taxonomy): domain Eukaryota; kingdom Metazoa; phylum Arthropoda; class Insecta; order Trichoptera; family Brachycentridae; genus Brachycentrus; species Brachycentrus maculatus. Next base: position 100,650 of record NW_028281166.1, on the reverse strand, counting down.
ATTTAATACTGTATTCATTGTAAAAACATACTTTCTTCCACATTAAGTACCAATTATCTCCATAGAAATGTTGGCAATAATAATATAAACACAATCTGTATTTTTCCAGGATACGAACCGTAAATATAACATGTTTTCTTTGCTTTTGCTTAACCGGCTGAGTTTCATAATATTTATACAGCATAAAAATGCGAAGTTTCATCAAAATATTCCCATATCGCGTATAATTACATTTTCGCAGTAGGTACCTACGCGTTGTGTTTTAGAAAAAAATACATTAATATATTTTCTTAAATTTAATATAATTTTTAATAAAGATGAAATGTCAATAGCATTTTTATTTATTTCTTCAAATAATTTTAGGTATATCAAACAATAAAATTCATTTGTGTTATTAAAGCAAATGTATCACTAATAATAATGATTTTGAAGTTTTAGTGATTCAAGAACAATGTTTCAAAATTGGTTCATATATTTAGATTTTCCAAGAATTTGAGTGTGGTTGTCAATAATGGGTAGAATTGGTAAATGTTACACGTGTGTAAAGTAAATACTTAAACCAGCCTATGACGGTCGTCAGCCCCATAAATGCCCAGACTTCCATATTTTTCTTCATCTTTGATGAGATGTCAAAAAATATACGAAAAATAACGCCTATAATTGGAGATAATCCAGATTTGCGAACAAGTATTTGGACACACTCAAAATGTTGTAGATAAAATATGAACTTATTTTACGATTTAGCTGCGTGAATATAGAATCATTCACTTGTCATTGCATCGCTGAGCCAGTTTGAAAATTATAAAAAGCAATCATAACCATATCCGATCTATCATTTTTTTAACATCTCATCAAAGATGAGAAGAATATGGAAGTCTGGGCATTTACGGGGCTGACGACCGTCACAGGCTGGTTTAAGTGATCACTTTACACACGTGTAACGTTCACCAATTCTACCCATTATTAACCACACTACTCAAATTCTTGGAAGTTCTGTATATATGAACCAATTTAGAAACCTTGTTCTTGAATCACTAGAACTTCACTGGAGACATCTATTGGTGAGATGTAAAGAACTGATCTAGTACCATCACCAATTGTTTTACCAAACTTTTTCAACAAAAGTTACCAGGTTCTAAACGCTGATTATTTTTTGTGCTAAACATGTATCCATTAATGTGCTCACGTAGTAACAAGAGTTTAATATCATTTAGGACGTATAAAAATACGAAATTCCCCAACAAGAAAATACACGTCACGTAAATAGACTACGTTTCTGAAAATAAATAATAAAAACGTATTTCATCTCCGTTGGTCAAACGGAGAAAAGCAAACGTTATGGAGCGCCTGATATTTATTTAGCTAATATAAAGTTATCATGTCCTAAATAAAATACCAACCCCTGCTGTAATGGTAATCGTAAAGGGATGGTTGTTACCGGAAATCCAATTACATTAAAACGTCTCTTCCAACATTCTGATGTGGCGAAATATGGTAAAATACTTTATGTTTCATTTTCGTATTTACTTAAATGCAAAACATTTCGTTACCCTACCAAATATATGTTCAATGATCTGACGACTGTTATTAATTAGTATTGCTTCAATTAAACACATTAAATGTATATATATATATATATATATATATATATATATATATATATATATATATATATATATATATATATATATATATATATATATATATATATATATATCTATATATATATATATATATATATATATATATATATATATATATATATATATATATATATATATATATATATATATATATATATATATATATATATATATATATATATATATATATATATATATATATATATATATATATATATATATATATATATATATATATATATATATATATATATATATATATATATATATATATATATATTTATATATATATATATACATAAATATATATATATATATATATATATATATATATATATATATATATATATATATATATATATATATATATATATATATATATATATATATATATATATATATATATATATATATATATATATATATATATATATATATATATATATATATATATATATATATATATATATATATATATATATATATATATATATATATATATATATATAAATATATCTATATATATATAAATATATATATATATATATATAAATATATATATATATATATATATATATATATATATATATATATATATATATATATATATATATATATATATATATATATTTATATATATATATATATATATATATATATATATATATATATATATATATATATATATATATATATATATATAAATATATATATATATATAACATGTACCAGGGTTAGGGGAAGAATTATTTGTTCAGTATTTTAATAAATTATTCAAAGCTTTAAACTATCGCTTTATACAAGATATGGGCGACTTGGGATATTCAAATTCATACTTTTTCAGAGGGGAATAAAGAAATAAGGGTATTTACAGGGCTAACGACCTGTAATAATAATGAATTCAAATCTTGAAATCGTTTGTAAAACCGTTACATGAGTTATTATAGTTAGAACGTCATCCCTTGTAAAAAAGTTTTAGAAAAAAATTTGCTGGCCAATATTTTCTCAATAATATCATCGAAAGTTTTAAATTTGCCAATTTTAAATTTATTTTTACCCAAATAGCCTTTAATTTTACCAGTAATAAATTGATGATAAAATTTAAGAGACCACTCGAGTGAAATTACTGAAAATCCCGCATATAATTTAGGGTTGATATGCTAAATATTCCGTGCCATTCAAAGTTAGTTCAGTTAATATAAACATATCCAGATACTGTGCTCTGTACATAATATAACATACGTTATTATACATATATTCCTACGTCCGGCCCACGTGGTGTGAGGGTGTTGTGCTATATTACAATTCCAAACATTCGTGAGGATCGTGAAATGTGAACAGGGTGGCTTGATTAAGGGAGGAATGGACAGCGTGCATATTTATATGTGGTGCTCAGTACAGAAGAGAGCTATGTTTACTGTTTAAAAGAATTTTAAACTTAATTTTATAAAAGGATGCCTGTAATATTTTTACGGCATTAAGAGGGAATGCTATGTTAACATCATGAATTTTCACAAAATATTAAAGTGGTTTTGTATAAATTCACTTAAGGTATAAATATTTAAGGTAAAAAATTTGATAAGTATCACTAGTAAGTAAATGTTTTTGATTGATTACAATGTATTGGTTTTAACCTATTAGTCTACCAATGTTCATATATTCTGTACAAACATTTTTTTAAATGAAGTAACATGCCTCAAGTTTTAGACGCTCGTCAGGTAGTAACCTTAAACAGCACACAGAATGACTTTATCGTGTAATTTTGAATCTTAGGAACCAAGAATTTAAATAAATTTGCCTGAATTTTGAATAACATTTAGAAATTCAAAAAAAATGAGCTGCTATATCCCATAAATTTTGTTTAGATTAACGTTTAACTCCCTCGCTACCGTTCTGGAGGCTCGATTCCCGGGGAAGTCAAATAAATATTTTATGAATATTAAAGTGATTTTTTCACTTTGATATTTATCCAATATTACCCTGGACTAGTACCTGAAGCGGAGGGCTGATCATCTTTCCTTCACGTGTTAACGATCAAGAAAACACTGCGTTTATATGATGCAATGCCCTATGCACCATCGAATGCAGATAAGGGTTTAAAAAAACTAAATTTAGAAAATGCCGACTTGTTTCACTTTATATTTTAATATAACATCCTGCATATTGGTGAAATACAAAATACACACGACTCATCATTATAAAACATTTCTGTGGGAAGATGGGTGATACGCGGATTGCGGCAAATCAGGCGCAGGTCTGCTGAAAGGCTGTTCTGTAATCAACGTTAGACGCCCTGAATATGTAGCATGCACGTTTTTATGTACATGACCGCATTTTTAAATCCTGTTTCACCGTATCGCTTAGAATTATTGCGTAAAAAGAATGTGTAGAAGAAGGAAACTGTAATACGGTAGTAGGAATTTTAATTTTGTAACCTGCTGAAAATTCTTTTAAAACAGTGGTTCAGCAGCTTTTGAACTGAAATAAGCTTCAAATAAATATTTAATTTTTTCTTCTTTTAAAAAAAGTTCTATTGTATATTTTATAATTTTTATGGAATATCTGTTATCTGCTAGCTCTTTACCGCTCGATCATTTTTATGGCATATTTTTTTTCCATTTTTTCATCATAAACATCGCATTTATTGGACATTTTTATAAAATAAAACGATTTTTTTCGATGTTTAAATAAATTGCAATTAATTGCACAAATAAAAAACCCACTGTTATTTTGGTATTTTGGGGGTGAGTGGTGATAAAAGACGATGGTCGTGTTGAATAGGTATTTATTGGTCGAAAGGTGCTACACGAGGTGGTGCTGTGTAGCGATGACGTGGCTGCGTCGTAGGGGTGTTGTAGCGGCGTGGCAGCGTAGATGGATTGTCGGGCTGGCCGGAGTATCTTCGTGATGTTGACGAGGGTGCTAGACTGGAGATCGTAGCGAGGTCTTGATGCGGTGTTCTCGTGACGACGTCGGTAGACGGGTGTCGACTGTATGGTGGTACCGGCTACGTTCCCAGTGTAGGAGTGAGATGTCGATCGTCGTGGCCGCGTTACTGGTGGAGGAATGAGATAGTACTCGACGAGTTCCCGGTGGAGGAATGAGATATGGAGGCACGGGCTGTACCCATTTTATATCGTTTGGGAACTCTTTGTTCCTTTGTCTCGGTTGAGGATCAAAGTCCGTTGACATGTTAGTCAATACAAATCCAGGTAGTCTTTCACTGGAAGTGTGCACTTCTTTTGTTCCCGGTCACTGCCTCCTTTGTTCTACATAGTTGCAGTTTTTGGATTCTGAGAATTTACTATTGTTAGCGATTTTATCGACCGCTACAGTATTAACATGTCATATTGATATTGTTCAGAGCTACCCGAGACAAGAAGAATTACTCTCAAGTGATAGTCAACGTCGGGAGGCCTAACTTGGCATATAAAGAAGAAGAAGAAGATAGTATATTTCTTAAGTAAAAGAAACCATACAAATATGCACAAATTATGGAATTAAAAAAAAAAACATTCGTTTTAATTTTTAGTAAATATAATATGTTATAACGCAACTGGTTGCGTTTAAATGTTTTTTTCACATGAAATACAGAGGGTAAATATCTAGAAAATTTACGACGCAAAATGAATTATCATAGAATATGGTGGATCGGAAATAAAAAAAAATGCTTTATTCGTAACAACATGAAATTTGAAATGCTATTCAGAAAATATTTTTTAAATGATAATTTTTAAATTTATATATATTTTTTAAAAAAATGTTGCACTATTTTACACTAACTTTATTTTGGCATCAATAATATTTTCATTTTATTTTTTGACATCTCATCAAAGATGAAGAAGAATATGGAAGTCTGGGCATTTACGGGGCTGAAGACCGTCATAAGCTGGTTCACGTGATCACTTTACACACGTGTAACATTCACCAATTCTACCCATTATTGACAACCACACTATTCAAATTCTTGGAAGTTCTATAAATATGAACCAATTTTGAAACATTGTTCTTGAATCACTAGAACTTCACTAGAGACTTCTATTGGTGAGATGAAAAGAAAAAGTATTTGGACACACTCAAAATGTTGTCAATAATATTTTTCGATTATTGTAAATGATTTAAAGATTGCTTCTAAAATTCTAAGAAACCTTTAAATTGTAGATATTTTTCCAACCATAAATACATATTTTTAAACAGCTAATTCCTGCACAAACATGCCAGTTTTCGGGCAAATGTCATATTTATTCCTGCAGCATAATCTCAATTATCCTATGTTTACCCCCATCCCTTATTTCTCCACTTTCCAACACTTTAAACATTCCCTGGAAACACTACCCTACAATAACGAATTGCAAACAAGTCACATTCCAAGCGGGTGGCCCTCTTCCTCGCCTTAGGTGCGGCGGCTGGAGTGTGACAGTAATGAAATTCAAACAGCAACGCATCCTGAAGCATCGTTTTTTGAGTAAAATCACGTCAAATATATATCACAGTGCGGGAAAAACGTTTTATACAAACTTTCTTTTGGTACAATGATCTCTACTGAGGATTTTAAATGTTGTGTTTTAATACAATATGGTGAAAAGTAATAATGAAAATAATAATAATTTGGATAATTTGTACAGCGCCATTCTTGTAAAATACTACCTCAAGGGCGCTTATAAAGACAAAAGTACAGTAACTCAATATAAAAAATTTAAAAAAAAACATGTCAGCATAGGTCTTGATTACTCTAAGGCAGTGCTATGCAACCTTTTTTCATCTACGACATACTAAAAAACTTCCTAGAATTCCGCGGCACACTAAAAACCAACATATGGACCATCAAAAAATTATATCTAATAATTATTATGTATATTCTCCTTTTAAAATAGATACTATTATGAAATATAATTTGTCGCGTATTATATAAATTGCGTATTATGTGTTTGATATGAAATACATAGTGAAAAAATGTCAAATGTCAAATACGTTGAATTTGATCGCGGCACGCCAGTATGCCGCGGCACACAGGTTACGGAGCACTGCTCTAAGGTTTCATTTTTATGGTAAACCATTTTTTATATCAAATTTTATGTTCACCTCGGATATAAATCGTATAATACTTGCATTTGGTATGTTTATAGCTCGACTTTTCGAAATTGCTTATCTTGGCCTTAATTAAGCTTCAAATTAAAAAAAAAAATTACATCGCTTTAACCATATTATACTTTAAAAATGTATATATTTAAAGTTAAAGTTCTACGATTTCATGCGATTGTAACAAAAAAATATCAGTTAAAATAATATTTGTAAAATAATAAGCAAATAAATACCTTTACTTCCATATCAGCATAACAATGAACGGTTCTTCAATAATAATATAAATATGAATTAAAATATCGTGATACAAATCTCAAATATTTAGAGGCATTCAAAATATTATTGGTGGTTCATTTACTCGTAGAAATTTGAAAAAAATCATTTAAATATATAAACTATTTTATACAGTAGTTGGTAAAAAAACCTTTCTACATATGTTTTTCTCGTTTAACTAACGTGTTGGATGTCCAGATTTAATGCTGATAGGGTTTGAAAAATGGCATTTTTTTCTCTCATATTGTAAACTTATATTGTGAACTGTGGGAATATCATATTAGCTAAATGAGATAAATGCACAGTAACGTAAACACAGCATAGATGTAATGCAGTGTTCTATGCACCATTGCGTGTAGATAGGAAACAGGAATATAATTTTCACAACGGTAGTGCTTACACCAATAAAACCTTCCTTTTTAGTATTTTAATATTCCTATTTACATGAGAGTAGTATCATGGTGATGTTTATGGAAAGTCTTAAGCCGAGAATTTCAGACACGCCCCAGGGATAAGGTCTTAGTGTGACGTCATGGGGTAAGGTATTAAACTACAAAGGCATGTAACAGAGGAGACAGTTAGAAATAAAGAAAATTTAGTGCGGAGCTTTTTTTTATTGTGACTCAGTTTCACTAGTAAAAAAACATTTGAATTTTCGACGGAAAAATGTAATGTTAACTTTTATGCAAAAATTATAATTTATTTTCCCTCTTCTTTTCGTTATGAGTTAATTATATATAAACTTTCACCTTGTTTCTGCGCAAAGGTAGGTAGATAATAAAGTATAAGATCATAGTGTGGGGATGGAGAGATGGTAGTGTTTTAACTAACAATCTACCACGCCGCTTCCCCGCAGAGGTAGGCAGAGGGAAAAAACGCCACAAAACTCTGTCTTTCTAAACATTCGTTGACAAACCTAGGCAAGGGTCGTATTTAAATATAGTTTTTCGGATTATGCTTTTTTAGATTTAGATTTTTGTAAAGCTTTCCTATCATAAACTGATAAGGACGAAACTCGGTCACAGATCAAATAAAATAAAACTGGACTACCTTTTGTGAAGGATTTACCTGTCGATAAAAACATTTATAGTTTTCGAAACTAGTCGTTTGAAACGAAATCGTGGCTCAATTCATTGCCATAAGTGTTCAATTTTTAATAATCAAAAGTCACCCACATTCATTTAAGAAACCACGTTATCTGGGTCACAAACGGTAGAATTTTTATTCATTAAAAAAATGTGATTGCATAATTTTTCCTTCATTTATTTAAACCCTTATCCGCACCCTAATAGTGCATAGGACACTGCATCATATAAAAAAGTGTTATCCTGATCGTTAACACACGAAGGAAAGGTGATCAGCACTTTGCTTCAGATACCAGTGCAGGGTAATATTGAATAAATGTTAGAGTGAAAAAAATCACTAATATTTATTTGACCCACCCCTGGAAATCGAACCCAAAACCTCCGAAAAATAATAATTAAAAGCTTTAAAAAATTTCTTTCTTTCATTAAAGTTTTTCATTTTGATTTGTGCAATACGAAGACGAATAGCTTAGCTCTATTCAAACATTTTTTTCATTTATTCCAGTCAACTACCAAATGGCAACTATTCTTTACAATGCAAATGATCACCCCAATAACAAATTCCTTCCCCCAGCACACAGCAGCCTCCGCCCGTCACAGCCTGATTCAGGCTAACTCTCTACAGTTTCAATTCCAACTTTATTGCTCACCGACCATCCTCTGACTGCATCTGAGGCGACTGCAATTTGCATCTCCAATGCCAACTAGCCATTATTTTAAAGTATGCATGGTATTTATTTAATCAAGTATTTGAAGCACTGACTTTGTGATTCTCCATTTTATAATCAAATCACTTAATATCACTTTATTTCTCATTTATATTAAAACATAAAATAATATTAAAATAAATCGATTTCAAGAAAAACAGCTTCCTTATCAAGACCAATAATTGGTCTGTAGAAAGAAGGTTTTTTCTAGAGCCTTTAAAATTTAGATAAAATGTAGTAGTAGTACTAAAATAATATTTACTTTATTTTATAAAAAAGAGGTAAATAGTAAATATGAATATTTTTATTTATTTTAGTGGTCAGGTTAGGAGTCGTAATAATCGGCGAGTATGTATGAGGAGATGCATGAACGTGGAAGAGGCGAAGAATGTTTGCAAAGACAGAGTGGTGTGGCGTTCTATTCTCTCTGCCTACCCCTGCGGGGAAGTGGCGGGATGGTTAGTTAGTTTTTTTTTTTTTTTACTTCTAACCAAACTACAGAAGATGATCCTTCTTGTATCATATATCGGTAGTGTAAAGGCAAAGGGGTATCTCTAAAAATTTTCACTCTCTAAGTTTGTTCCACAAAATGTCTAAAATAGTGTATTCCATAATCTGGCAAAAAATAAAGCTGTAGTTGCAACACTTATTTAGTTTTCTTTCGATATGTACATATTAAAATACATAAAACAAATGAGTTATTTAATTTCACAAGTTTTTTTTGCTCTCCTGTAAAATTTGATCTGAGACAGATACACCCCTTTGCCTTTACACTACCGATATATGTATTGTTTTGTATTGTAAATATTTTACATAATATATTATTATTATTTCTAGTTCTACTTAGTTAACCTTATTTCGCTTTACAAAGGTGTTACCAAAATGTGCCCAAAAATCAGTTATCCGTGTTTAAACCAAAAATTACATTCATTAACAGCCGTACTTTTAAAAATGAAAAATTAACGATGGTTTTTGCAAGCTGAGAGTTTGATATTTGTTCGCAAACCCAGTTGTCGGAGCCATTATTAATACGTGTGGAATTTGCGCTAAACAAATAAAATTGGATACGCAGGGGTGGCCGTGTGACGTCACGGGGTGGCAGCCATGGTAACCGTTTCAAACACTCATCAGTTATTAATAATTGGGCCTGTATCAACTTTGTAATGAGCCCTTTTATCATTTGAACCGTATGGACATACCGGAAGATTTATCGATTCCATCTAGGAATCTAGGAAAATGGAAAAAATGAGACTAAATGAAATGAACAGTACTTAATACATTTTCAATTAACTCTGATTGTAACAGTAGTGTTCTTTAGTATATATTTTTATTGATGCGAAAAGGTATTCATTTTCTATATTTACCATCTATGAAATGAAACATTTAAACGGTAATTTATCTTATTTGTATATTAAAAGCATTTAAATATTAAATGTTAAATTCTGACACTGTTTTTTTAACATATAATTAATTGATTAAAATAGAGTTCTACCAATTAAATATATATCAAAAGCATTGTTAACTTTGTGGTATAGTAATATAACACTATCCTCATCATTCATCGTTCACTTTGTGACTACAGTCCCACTGTTTAAGTGGGACTACAGTCCCATTTAAAAATTCTACTTCATGACTACTGGTATCGGAATATCCATTCTATTATCAGGTCTATATTTAGGTTCTAAAATGTGGAAAAAAATAACTACGGAAAGAATGTCTAAATATGAGGTGAATGTATTTATTTATTGTTTTGGCATTTACTTTGTGGTAAGATATGTTACAATTATAAAGGAAACACTTGTTTTTATACCACTTGAGTTATTAATGACTACTAGTTTCAGAAGCTAAACTTCCATCGTCAGGTCTGAATAATAACATTATGAATTGATTACTTATTATTCAGAACTAACGATGGAAGTTTAGCTTCTGAAACTAGTAGTCATTAATAAACTCAAGTAGTAGTATAAAAACAAAACAAAAAGTTTTTCCTTAATCATTGTGGTGAATGTAGTTTAGAAGCAGAGGAAAACTTGAGTTATCGGTGAGTTTTTTAAATGTTTTTTTTAAATTTTTATTTCATAATTGAAACAGAATAATCGACGGAATAATAATTATACATGTAGAAGGCGAATTATGTTTTACAAATACAGACTGCGGCATTCTATTTTATTTGGGTACCTCCCCGGTAAAGCGGCGATAATGTGCATATGTTAGCGGTAGAAATTTTTCTATTCCACTTAAAAATAAATACTATACCAACTTGCTAATGTAAATTTTTTAATATGCCAGTAGAAATATGTCCATATATAGACATTTTACCGTTTGGATTGTAATAATGTTTCCATTTGATGGAAACTTCAATATTTGATTAGAATCAACGTCCGCTAAACTGGAAATTAACAAGGCTCTAAGTTAATATTTCAGAGGACACGTGACGTCACCGAGAGGGATAGCATTGCCCCGATGCGATGTGCGGGGGGGGGGTGAAGGGTGAAGGGTGAGGGGTGAATGAAAACCGGCATTGAATATGCATAGGCCCGTTGAATCGGAAATCATATGAAAAACTTTGTGACTCATTTAAATCCCATATCAGTTTTTGTATCAGCCATTATGCTCTACGAAATTCATGTAATTTTGTTGAATTAATAAATAATTAAACCATATCCGCTCCCTAAGTGGAGCATATGGAGTCCACAAACTGTCTCTTGGCTTTTTTTGTCAGCTGCCAGCTCCTTTGCATCCTCTCAAGTCAGATCCGCGTCCCAAAGTTCTGACGAGAACTGCCGACGAATTGTCAGCAGTGGTCGTCCTAGGCGGCGCGAACCTGATGATAAATTTATTTATTGATTTCCTGTTTCATTTTTAGAACTCAATTTTAATTGATGTATTAATTTGTAAATCAATAGTAGATTTTTTGAGTCTATTAAGTTGTATTTTATTGTTATAAAAACACAAAACAATTAATATTGTGACAATTGTTTCGCCTAGTTATGGCATTTTTAAACGAATGCCATAAAACTAGGCGAAACAATTATCACAAATTCTTAATGTGTTTTTTTAACAACAAAATATAACTTAGTAGACTCAAAAAATCTTTGTTTTATTTAACAATTAATACATAAATTAAAATGGAGTTCTACAAATTAAACACCAAATCGATAAATTAATTTATTTATTATATTATTTTTAATTTTTTATATGGAAGTCTGGGCATTTACGAGGCTGACAACCGTCATAGGCGGGTTTAAGTGATCACTTTACACACGTGTAACATTCACCAATTCTACCCATTATTGACAACCACACTACTCAAATTCTTGAAAGTTCTACATATATGAACCAATTTTCAAACATTGTTCTTGAATCACAATTGAGGATAATCCAGATTTGTGAACAAGTATTTGGAAACACTCAAAATGTTGTAAATTTATTTATTTTATTATTTCCAAATTCCACAAAGCAAATTTCGAATAAATCAATAAAAGGAGAATGTTGTTTAATGTTTTAAACGACAAGATTCCAAGTCCTATTTGATCATTTCCTGTAAGGACGGAAGGATTAAAGCCGACAATCTATGGATCCGGGTACGGACATTGGGAGGGGTTGAGGATTCACTATAATACTTGAGGCTGTAAGGCGGGGGATGAAAGAGATTGCCGAGGGATGAACGGTTTAGGTAAATGCGTGATTACAACACGTGACCATCACCAAGAGGAAGGATCAAATCAAATTTCAGCTAACGAATCATTTCCATCTGACCGGACGATATACCACACAGGTGTTCCGCAGGGTATCTAATTAGGACTCATGAAAATTTATGTTAATTATATAAATACTTCCATCCCTTCTTTAAATTTGTTTCAATTCAATCAAAATAATAAAACTTTACAAATTTAAAGCTTTATTTGTACAATCTAGCATTTGGCTGGCTTAAGCGATCACAATGACAGGTCATAAGCCCTGGGATGCACAGATTCAACATTTTTTCAAATAAAAGGAACGATAGATGTTTCATTTCAAGTTGAAACAACAATAATATAAAAAAATGTTATATAAACTATAACATAACATAAAATATAATTTTAAATGGGTTATTGTAAAATTTATGTTGTAAGTTTGTTGTAAAGATTGAATGATTCCTTCTATTGCGCTTATCGCAATCGAAAACTTGAGTCATAAATCGTCTAGACTCGCGTAGAGTTATTATCCACAACATAAACTCACCTTGGATATAAAAATCTACATATTATTAGGATAAATGATTTATAAAATATTTTTATGGAAGTTATTTTATTAAGAATTCAAATTATTAATGCTTTGAATAAAATGTAAATAAATAGCAGCAAGCTGGAATAAAGAGTTTAAAAAAAAAAAAAATTACGAGGGTAAGTAAACTAGCTAGTAAGTACTTTATTAAGCGAGTTGCTACATGTATGTTTTATTATATATATGAAATCGCAATAATTAAATGTAGCAATTTTCCTTGTGTAAACAAGAATCGGAATATGATAACATTTTTTAATGTTTTTAATGGCTTTAATGCAATTTCAGCAATCTAAATGTATTTATAAAATTAATGTCAAATATAACAAAATTCAATATTATCAATAATTATATTATAAAATCGCAATAAACTTCGTAGTTTAAATCGATTATTATCTAACTTCCGTTGACTGTGTTTAAGTTAGCTAATCTGGGTAGATGAGCTAGTGATCTGCATAATCAAATCAACTATAAATAGTTATAGAATAGACCAAGCACAAATATACAATTCGGAAATAGAACATACCGGATGTCAGGTAAGTGGAAATTTTTCCGAAATATGAGAACAGTTGACACCTTGTTCCACGATTCAAATTATTTCGTTGCTTATTGTAACCACAGACTGAGAAATTGATTTTTGACTGTCGCTAAAAAGTCAACAGAAATAATAAAAAATGACGATATCTATTAAAAAAGAGAAATATTTTTGTTTTTATTATTTACACAAATATTTCAATTTCATACCATTTCTGTGAGCCTAAGCGGCAAATTATTAAAAGTAGGTATCAAATTGTGGTAGAGTGAGTTCGAACCGAGAAACTCTGACTTAAGAGTTTTCTCAACAATAGGAAAAGTCATTATTTTTTTTTTGACCAATGACTGAGTTTTTTTATGACTATGAAGTTAGAAATTTAATATTATATCATCCTATAAGTATTCTTCTTCTTCTTCAAGTAACACAGTTAAACAAACATAAACACCTACACCTCCACATTCTTCTTCATCTTTGTTGAGATGTCAAAACAAATCATTCCTAAATGGACAAACCTAGATTTGTGAACGAATATTTGGAAACACTCACAAATATTGTATTTAAAAATTTCAACGATATTCCTTTCTATTTTCTTTGAGAATTGAATTTTTTTGTTTAAATTAAAATAAAAAACGCAAGCGGTGTCTAAAAAAATATATAAAAAAATTGAAGGTACGTTGATACACAAGTATCTATCTAAAATGAGTGACATAACCCATGGTGTTTTATTTTCATGGTTTTTTGTGTTAAAACTAATCATTTACGACGTTCATAGAATAGACCGAAGTCTCTACAAAAACTGCGATAAATTAAAAACTGTTTAAACAGTAATTGTATTATGACTACAATAATAATATAAATAAATAAAAGAACTTACCGATAGCGCAAATCTCATGTTCCCATTGATGTAGAAGCAATTATTCCTGTAACAATAATAATAAAACATCAGTACAAGTGAGAAATTTGTGGAAATCGCATTAAACAATATAAGTGTGTACTTTATTATTTATATGAAAAGTTTGTGTACTCTGTTCTCACGAAAAAAAAATCTTGATTAAAAATACAAATATAGACTATAAACTGCTAAAATAGCGTAAGTGACTGATGTCTAGTTTTCAGGAGACGCATATGAATTAGAGGTGAGTAAGATCCGGTTATTGGGAATATCCTTATTAGTGTATCTGTGATAAGTGATACCCGTTCAGTAATACCAGATCAATTAAACAAGGTTGAACGTGACCCGTTCAGTAAGATCAGATTAATTGAACTATTACAGGTTACTACTGAACAGCCCTCTTAATACCCAAACTTCCATATTCTTCGTCATCTATGTTAAGATATAAAATATCGAACAATGGAATAAATATGTGTATGTATGTGTGTGTGTGTTTGTGAGTTTGCTAGTAAAATAAATATAAATGTGAATACATCGTTGCGATTTTCCTTAGAGTATTTAAACATTACATTTCCCAACCTTTGCATATGTGGAGTTTGCATTAGTAAAATTCACATCTGTAGCACTCATTGTAATGTTCACGGTATATTTTTTACCGGAATTTCTTATAATGAAGTTATTTCAGTACCTGCCCAGTGATTCTCAATATATGTGATATTGTCTCCCAGTGTCGCTTGGGGGTCGATAGTATTGTTTGAGTAGCAACTTCATATTATTTTTTGACAAAAGATATATTTAAGCAGGATAAAAATTTACAACATTTTGAGTGTGTCCAAATACTTGTTCACAAAATCTGGATTATCTCCAATTACAGGAGTTATTTTCATATTATTTTTTGATATCTCATCAAAGATGAAGAAGAATATGGAAGTCTGGGCATTTACGGGGCTTACGACCGTCATAGGCTGGTTTAAGTGATCACTTTACACACGTGTAACATTCACCAATTCTACCCATTATTGACAACCACACTACTCAAATTCTTGGAAGTTCTATATATATGAACCGATTTAGAAACCTTGTTCATGAATCACTAGAACTTCACTAGAGACATCTATAATTGTCAATAATGGGTAGAATTGGTGAATGTTACACGTGTGTAAAGTGATCACTTAAACCAGCCTATGACGGTCGTAAGCCCCGTAAATGCCCAGACTTCCATATTCTTCTTCATCTTTGATGAGATATCAAAAAATAATAGGATAAAAATTTACAAATTTCGACGATTGAAGTTTTATTTTAATTTATTTTAATTTTATTAACTTTTTTTATAATATATATTTCTTGTGACTCGTAGTGAGGTACTATGCATTACTGACGATTTATTTACTTTTTTCAATAATTAAGAATAACGAATAATGCAACATGGAATAAAATAATATAAACAATATGAACTCCATAAATAAGCAAAGTGAAAATTTTCTAGGTACAGAGTAAATCAACAAAGAAAACATTGCAAGATACAGAATATTTTGGCTGTCTTTTATTTGGGATTCCACTTAAGCCGATCAATAAAAAAAAATTCATGATTTTTGAAAAACGGTAAAAAAATTCGCTCGATTAAAAAAATGTAAGGAGGGAAAAAAGTTATAGGAGGAATGAATTTTTTTTTATCATGAACCCTATCAACAAACGGGAAACCGAAAAATACGACCACTCCTGGAGGCAACTGATCCGAAAAGTTTGAGAACCTCTGCACTAACCTTTTGCAATGAATTACTCTAGGTTCTAAAAATGGTATTTCCAGTGTGTTTGTTAACAAAAGACCTACATTTAGTAGATAATACCCGAGACAAGGAACAATGGGCCTGTATTGTGTTGTGTACACTGTCATCCCGGCAGTGCGTCCTCCCGGGCCGAGCTCCGTACTCTGGAATACAAAGTCAAATGGAATACACGTGGGCTCCCTTGACTCTGACGCCACATTTGGATTGTTAAGTAAAATATCTAAAATAAGACAAGGTTTGTTGGATTGTATTCTACATTTATTTATGTATATGTTAATACGTGACGCGTTTCACAATGAAGCATTTGCTTTTTTTTAGTCAGTTTTGATAATGTCCTAAGAAGACGAAACGCGTCACGTATTAACATATACATAAATAAATGCAGAATTCAATCCAACAAACCTTATTTTATTTTGGATATATTACCCAACAATTCAATATGGAATTCTACCGACTGTCTGCAGTTAAAATAAATAAGTCACATTTGGATTTTTTTGTAATAACGGAAATTCAGTTATCAATATTGATCAGTTATTTTTTATTTATTTATTTTTTACAAAATTTTGAGTGTGTCCATATACTTGTTCACAAATCTGGATTATCTCCAATTAGGAGGTATTCTACACATTACTTTTCTTATAGGTAGAATTGGTGAATGTTACATGTGTAAAGTGATCACTTAAACCAGTCTATGACGGTCGTTAGCTCTATAAATGCCCAGACTTCATCCATAATAATATCCATACTAATCATCAAATGACAAATACTAAGATATCCACATTTATATAAAAATAAACTCTTTAAAACGATTAAAACAAATTAATGAAGCGAATGTAGTTGGAAACAAGAGCAGAAGAAAACCGAGAAAAAAATGTCATGGTCAGGTATGTGAAATATGATGAAATGTGATGTGGATACTTGAAAGTGGTCAAGTTAGTAGTCGAAATAATCGACGGGTATGTATGAGAAGATGCATGAATGTAGAAGAAGCGAAGAGAGGCTGCAAAGACAGAGTGATGTGGCGTTCTATTATCTCTGTCTATCCTTACGGAGAAGCATCATGATGGTAAGTAAGTTAGTTATAAACTCTTCATTAAACCTACGTTAAGTTATTGATAGAAGTTATTTAAATGACAAAATCATATTTAAAACAACCCTTTTAAAAGGAGGTTGTAATTAACGTCTTGAAATTCCATTATTTAAAACTGCAAGTAAATTAGAAATTTAATTATCTTTCTTTGTGTTAGTTTGTGCCATATCTCTGTAATATTGGTGCTTCGAGACACAAGCCAAGCTATTTTTCAAAGAGAAAGGGGAAGCCGTCCTCATTCAAGGAACGAAAATTCTTACGAAGCTCATCTCGGGAAAGAAAAGGTACAACAAGAAGTAGGAAATGTACACAGGAGAGGAAACATGAAGACGAAAGGGTAGAAAACTGAAATATAAGACGACATTGTGAACGAAGAAAATGGATTTATAATTGAAGTAAAACGGTCGATTTTATCTCTTTTACTCTTAACCTTTATCCACAACGTAATGTGCGTAGGGCACTGCATAGTACCGACGCAATGTAAACTTTGTTTTAAAATCACTATAAATATTTTATAATAACTGAATTATAATGTCTACCGGTTTATTTTGTCGGCTATTAGCTGGTTTAAGTAATGGTGCATAGGAAACTGCGTCATATAAACGCACTGTTATCTTGATCGTTTACACATGAGTTTTTACAAGTCTAACGGATCGATTTCATTATCAAGTGTTGAAAGTCATATGGAGTTTGTTATGAAATACAGTTTCTCCAAGAAATGTCTGAAAAAAATTCATGATTATTTTCATCGCCAAACGAATTAGTATGACATCTATACCAAACAAAGTATTCCGCTCTCAGACGTGTTGAAAATCAAAGTCCGCAGATCAAATTGTTAGTGACTCGCTAAAACTTGGGATTACTTTATTTAAATAATATCCCGTTCGCTCTAAGTTTATCCCGGAGGCGAATAAACAGAGTTAGGGGAGTTTAACCCTCTACGACCTGTATTATAGCAGGGATGGTCGAATAATCCACGCCATTATTTAAATTGTAATATAATCTGTAATAATTCTACCCTTCCAGACACCCTACGCGACTGTGATTAAGTAGGTTCGTACGTACATAAATCAAAATTAATTTTCCATATAGCCATACTTGTAAAATACGTTTGACGATTTTTATTTCATTCCTTGAATTCATTTGGCAGTCGCTTAGTGAAGGCAAATAAATTAGCCTCCATAGTTTAATGGTCAGCACGCTAGGCTACCGTACTGGAGGTCCTGGGTTTGATTCCCAGGGGGAGTGGTTAAATAAATAAAACTGATTTTTTTCACTCTAATGTTTACTCAATATTACCCTGGACTGGTACCTGAAGCGGAGGGCTGATCACTTTTCCTTTACGATCAAGATAACACTGCGTTTACATGATGCAGTGTCCTATGCACCATTGGGTGCGGATGGAAGTTTGATAAAGAAGATAAAATATCGTAAATCCAGAATAAAGTTCTTAAATTTAATAAATGACGGTATAAAAAAAAATACAGTAGAAAAGAATTAACAAAGATCCCTTACGTATTTATCATAAATAATAATAAAAAAAGTGTATTGATAAAACTTAAAAAATATATCACTTTTTTAAATCCGCACAGGGCACTGCATCGTATAGAGGTAGTATTATCATGATCATTAAATGCATGAAGGAAAGATGATTAGCCCTCCGCTTAAAGTACAGTCTAATATAATAATAAATAAATAATTAATTTCTTTAATTGATTCGGCAGTCATTTTGCGATAACATCTATACATTTTTAATAAAATTTTACTCGAAAAATACCACTATCTCTAAATATTTTCTATTGTGACACGTATTTTGAAGCACTCCACATCATTTGCGATACTGTATTTGAAAATGATGCAGAATGTATTGAAACACGTGTCACAACAGATTTTAAGAAAAAGTGGTATTTACCAAATAATTTTTTAATTAAATATATTCTAGTGAATAATTACAGTCAATTAATATTTACTTTGGAACCCCGGAAATCGACCCCGGGACCTCAAGTACGGTAGCTAATCGAGCCAACCACTACACTACACAATTAACAATTATATCAATAAAAATAAATCAAACGATTGCATGAATTTAAGTAAAAAGCAAAGAAAAAACTATTATTAATATTATTTTAATTAAATTAAACACTTGAATAATCCACTGAATTGAGTTTTATTTTTTATTTACGACTAGTTTCGAAAACGACGATTGTTTTCATCTTCTGTATTTTATGTATTTCTAAATTTTCTAAATTATTCATGACTTGACCTTTATTTGTAACAGAGTGTAATAATTTAAGTGTATGTATCACCATTATGTAATATCAATGTTTCCTTTTACAAAAAATGTTGTTCCTTAACCCCCCTCCCTATATTTATTAACCTATATATACACCTAAATATATTTTATTCGTTAGTTTTCATTTTTAACAGAAGATGAAAACAATTGTCGTTTTCGAAACTAGTCGTAAATAAAAATAAAACTCAATTCAGTGGATTATTCAAGTGCTTAATTTAATTAAAATAATCATGTCATTCCACAAAGTTAATGCCGAATCAATCAATAATATTATAAATATTTACTAAAATATCCAAATAAATCAATAATTTACCAAATAAAGAACACCTGAAGTGGCGATATTTAATTTAATGAGGTTCAGTATAAAACAATAATTATATATTTGCAAAATCATTTCAGAAAATTACTACTACTGCTCCTTATCCGCACCGAATGGTGCAAAGTGTCATTTATTATGAAGCCAAGGTAATCATTCCTGGATTTCCAGGGTAATATTAAATACATAAAAGAGTGAAAAATCCTTATAATTTATTTAACCCCCCTGGAAATCGAATCCGAGACGCGTGGTAGCCAAATGTGCCAACCACCACACTATGGAGGCGGAATCTCTCTTCAGAAAAGCATATCGCTCACTCCTTTTAAGAACGTCATAAATCAAAAATCGACAATTTTCAGTTGTGCATGTTTTCGGAATGCCCAGAAAATGTACTATATTCCAGCAAAAGCGGCATATTTTAACTTAATATTTACCCGCTACAGGGCAGAAAGTGTTATTATTGAATTTTGAAGAAAAGGTATCGTTTAATTATTTTTTTAAAATAAACTATATATTTTTCAAATAGAAAAAAACCATCAGGTTTTACCTAAAGAGATCTGTTGCACAGTAAAAAGTTCAATAAGTGGCTTGATATTTATTTTTAATACATTGTACTATATTTTTAATCTTAAAAAACGTTCTCCTGAGAAATCAAGTTTTTTGATTTATGACGTTCTTGAAAGGAGTGAGCGATATGTTCTACCAATAAAAAAATGTAACGTACCTAATGTCTTCTACATTTGACCAGAGCAGTCACATATCACATATTATCACATATTACATATCTAGCACCCACACTATATAATATTACACCACTTATGGTAATATTAAATTATAGTTGATAATACATTTTTTTAAGTTGAAAATTGCATTCTTGATATGAAATACGTGAAGTGTTGCATGTTGGTCTTTCCACCAAAATAATGGCCTAAAGATTATTATTGTTGCAACGTTTATTTTGTTGAAATAATCTATGTACCTACAAATTTCTCACTGTGCTTATTCATGCAGATCATCTTGTTTACTTGTTTGTTTAAGAACTAACCCGCGATAGCTTTTTGTTTGAAGGATTACTGCAGCTAGTATAACAACGAGGATAGGGAAGGTAAATATGAAAAATACATCACAAACACTGAGACCCATTTTTCCCGAATTTATTTTGTAATTGGCGGGAATCGAACCTGCTACGCCAGTTTCGCAGTCGAGCGTCTGCCTAACTACACCACTGTGACCGTCAGTACTACTTGTAATTCCTAGCTATAAATATTTTAATAAATTAAATTAACTGTTGGGTAATATATCCAAAATAAAAAACGGTTTTTATTGGATTGCTCTCCATTTATTTATGTATATTTTAATACGTGACGCGTTTTGTCTTCTTAGGACATTATAAAACACTGATCAGTGTTTGATATATATAAATATACATAAATATGTGTAGAATTCAATCCAACAAAAACCGTGTTTTATTTTGGATATATTACCCAACAATTCTATATAGAATTCTACCACCTGTCTGCAGTTACAATAAATAAATTAAATAAACGTTTTGTTGCTAATATGCTCAGCAAGGCTTTTATCAAGAATGTAGTAAGTAATATTTTAATTAATAAATTTTATGTTGATGTTTTTGAGATCCAATAAATAATATCTTACATATTTTCAAGCATCTGTGCCAAATTAAGTAAAATCTGAGTGTAGTTCTCTTCGGAGAAAATTATCAATGTTTTTGTTGCTAACAAAAGCAATTGCTTTAGTAAGAAAATATGAGCGATGCGTTAAATTAAACGCATCACTCATAACAAAACAATATCTTGTAACCTTCTTAATAATAATAATATGCAAAACGGCATGGTTTCAGGGTTTTTGTGTTATATTTGATATACGGGTAACTATGTTTTTTACGTCAATATTCAATTCTCATTTAAAAATTAATACATTTTGTGTTTTTATTTAATTATAATTTCCCTGTTATTTTTTTATAACATGGCCTTTGAGATACCGTTTTGACATAAGCGACTTGCATATGCTTTCAGATGCAAGAAACCCAATTATTCCACCGAGCATGATAAAGTTTCACTTCAAGAACATCCCGAAGTAGGCAGCTTGGGATTAAAACGGAATAAGTAAAATTCAAGAGAAGAAGGGTAGAATGTTTTATCTGAATGTCGAATATTTTGATTCAGCAATTTATATTCGGTAACGCGATGATTAATAGGAGTTGGGCCTCAGTTGGAATGAGCTGTCGGGCGGATTTGCTCAGAAGCCGAGGACATTTTAAATTATCCAAATTTAATTATATTATAACTTGTGAACGTGGCTTGTCGGGAATGTTCATTTTATACTCAATAAATTTCTGCTACTTCGATCAAAATAAGTTTCTACCAGATTCTGCTAATGGCGACGATTGTCTGATGTTAACGCCTGATTGAAACGGTCCAATCTGGCCATTGATTTACGTGAAGTGTCACATTTAGACATTGGATAACATAAAATGTTAAATCGTGACATAAATCCGCGTAAAACGCTTAATTATGACATTTTTAATTTTAATTTTATTTATTTATTCATTTCATAGATACATCCATTTTTTTACTATATGTATTACGGCTCTTTAGGCATGGCCTGTGTTGAGCCGAAATACTTACATGTTAATACATTTTTTATTATTTGTTTTTTTTTTTAATTATTAGATTATATACATTACATATAAAATATACAATAACAATTTACAGTATAAAGGTTTTACAATAAAATAATTACGCCTGGACGGACTTTATTATTCACTTTTTACCTTGTCTTTCTAATTACACACAATCATTTATGTGTAATAATAGATTTATGACAAAAATCTATCTGATCCGTTAGCAACGAGTTTTCTCGCCAAATTCAGCTGTTTGGTGAATAATCTACGTTAAATGTTAAATTGTGACATTAATTCAAGTGATTTGTTGAATTCAGGCATTAATTTACGTAAAATTTTAAATTGTGGCATTAATTTATATTTTAATAATTGTCAGATTTACTTTTATATTAAAATTGGCAGTTTTTTTTTTAAATAACAGGACATTAAAAAGATTCGACTTGGATTTGGGGAGATGTCTCAAGTTGACACTAATCCGTTTAAAATGTGAGAATTATTTAATTGTTTAAAAATATAAATTCATACTTATATATCTATTTTTAATGACAGCAAAACATTTATTATCTTAATGTAAAAAGCTTTTTTTTATTCCATATAAATTAATTAGATATTTTTTTTAACTAATCCAGTTTCTTAACGTGTTGGGTTTATTAATATTTGTTTCCGATTTGAGTTCTCAAATTAAGTAAAAAGCTTTTATAAAAAGATATAAGTCCCGAAGATCAAAGGAAAGCTCAAATTAATACGGTTCATTTCAAAGAAAAGATTAATGATATTCTTTTAAAGTATTTCAAGGAAAAGGCGTCTGAAGTACTAATTAATACGAGTAATTTAAAATAGCGGAAAATACAAAACAATTAATTTCAGTATTTTTTTCCGAAATATTAAATAAGCCTCTTACCGAGATTTCTGCCTAACGGTTTCGAGAGGTACTCAAAATGCACTTGATGCACTTTATCATTCAACAGCAAACCTTTAGGAAAATTTTAACTTGTAATCTAGCTGGATTTAAATCCATTTGTCATGAGGGATTGAAGTACTCCAACAGTTAACATGAGTTTTAATTCGATAACTTAAGTATTAAAACAGCTATTTTATATTTTTATTTACTCCATATTTTTTTGTAAACTCAAAAATGATATTAAGGAAAGTTTTCCTTTTTAATTTTTATAATTTCAAATCGTTGAATGTTTAAAAATGTTATTTTTGATGTAAAGCACAATCATTTGGTACCGCAAGATCTACGAATTTATATTTCAGCACGTTATTTTTTGTCTATTAGAGAAATGTTATTTCTTTAACTCTAATAAATGAGGTATCACCTTAATGAGAGAACAAGACAGCTTCGTTTGATGCGATTTCCGGCCTCTTGCTTATGAGATGGCTAAATTCAGTCGCTAACTGACTGCGCGTTGAGACGGACGCGGCACATATGACTCAGTTGGTGGCGAGTTGGTACTGCGTACTACAATTGCCATACAAATGTGAACTGAAGTATTTTGGTATCCCTCTTCGGATTACGTGTAGTTTTTGGATGATCAGTTAACAATTTCAAGTAAACACCAATATTTTTATTTTTAGATGCAAATGCCTTGTGGAAACTATATTTAGTTGAGGATGGAGGGTGGCTCGTATAGCTACCTGCTTCAGGCGCTCAAGGATCCACAATATATACATAGATACTAACTACACTTAATAATAATAATAATAAAACCGTTATCCGCACCCCAATGGTGCAAAGGGCACTGCTTCATATAAACGCAGTGTTATCTTGATCGTTTACACATGAAGGAAAGGTGATCAGCCCTCCGCTTCAGGTACCAGTCCAGGGTAATATTGAATAAATATTACAGTGAAAAAAATCACTCATATTTATTTAACCCCCACTGGGAATCGAACCCGGGACCTCCACAACGGTAGCCGAGCGTGCTGACCATTACACTACGGAGGCGGACTACACTTAGTTCACATATATCATTTATTTATAAATGACTGTGACGTAATGAATAAAAATAATACCGGTATCCATTTTCATCTGCTATCAAAAACAAGAGACGAGATACAAATTAAAGATTCTAATTCCGCTCAGGAAATAATTGAGCGTTAAATTTTAAAATTAATTAAAGAAAATTCGTAAAAAAATAAGCTAGCTTGTTCATCCCCTGGGGATGTTAAAGCAATTAAATCTTCCATTATTCTTTTTTTTAAATGGCTATCTTCCCAATTAAAACCTTGTCCGAAATTGTTCCAGCCTCCCTTCCTTGTATCTCCGAAGTAGGTACTTTGACATTTTTACCTTCTTTAAAACTTTTCACTTAGAAATGAAATATCCACAAAAGGGAAGATTTATATTTTAAATTTCTTAACTGAAGGAATTGAGAAATACGTCTTGTTTTAAGGAAAATGTTTGATTTATTTCATTGTTTTAAAATGGATTTTCCCGAATTTCTGTTATAGAATTGAGTATAAAAGTACTCGAAGGGAATATCTTATTAACATACTCAACGTTTGCATTTTGCCTTGTCTTTTCTCATTTGTTACTTTCAAATCGAATTTTCAGTTTTGTTTACCTTAATCTTATGTCCCAAAATGAGTAATGGAAATAACATATCAGGAATATTATATATGTGACTTATGTATGGAATATGCCTTATAAGTAAATTAATGTTTCGGGTTGTGGTCCCATGGTTATCGTCGGAGACTCTTATGTCAAAGTTTCTCGGTTCAAACCCACTCTACCACAATTTGATACCTATTTCTAATAATTAGCCACTCAGGCTCACGCAAATAATATGAAAGTGAAGTATTTTTGTAAGTAATAAAAACGCAAATATTTTGTTTAAAAATAAAAAATTAATTAATATTAGTTAGCGTTTTTGGAAGGCAGTTCATTTCGAAAACTCCATGTAGATAGATAGATCTTATACGCCTGAAAACTAGGCGTAATTTATTTTATATATATTTTTTGTTTGTTTATTTTTGTAGATAACGGTTAGTTGATAATATTCACCAAATATCTCAAAATTGTCAAAAATGTAGTTGGAACACTTTACGTAGGACACGTCGATATATATATATATATATATATATATATATATATATATATATATATATATATATATATATATATATATATATATATATATATATATATATATATATATATATATATATATATATATATATATATATATATATATATATATATATATATATATATATATATATATATATATATATATATATATATATATATATATATATATATATATAAACTTGTGATAGGTCATAAGTTCTGTATATACCCAGATTTCCAATCTTCACCTCAAAAGTCTTATTCACTCATATTGCGATATCAATATTTTCTGAGTGAAATATAAAATGATAAAATTCCATGGAGTTCCACTGTGGCCGATGGAGTTCGGTTGAAATATGACGCGCGAGAGGGTGGTTTAGCGGGCGTAAAGTCAGCGATGTCGGGCGGCCCCTCCAGCGGGCCGGGCTGCGACCCTAAGCCCGTGATTTACGACCCCCTTTATCTCACTCATTAACATCTACGTTTTTAAATCCGCATATTTTGGCGCGAGGCAGATCCCTGCGGGACGTCGGATCGGACCAGCCCTGTAATTACAACCGATAGACGTAATTTAATACGTATTACAGCCTAAGCGCCATTTTTGATCTAGATTAAAAACCAATATTTTATTCAACGTTCCACTGATACCGTTCGAGGTAAAATAAAGATTCAAATGACATTTCGCTCACTCCTTTCAAGAACGTCATAAATCAAAAATCGTCAATTTTAAGTTGTGCACGTTTTCGGAATGCCCAGAAAATGTACTATATCCCAGCAAAAGCGGCATATTTTTAAATTAATATTTACCCGCTACAGGGCAGAAAGTGTTGTTTTTGCATTTTGAAGAAAAGGTATTGTTTTATTATTTTTTTAAATTTACTAAATATTTTTCAAATTGAGAAAAAACCTTCAGGTTTTACTTAAAACGATCTGTTATACAGTAAAAAGTTCAATAAGTGGCTTGATATTTATTTTTAATGCATTGTATTACTTTTTTGAACTTTAAAAACGTTCTCCTGAAAAATCAAGTTTTTTTTATTTATGACGTTCTTGAAAGGAGTGAGCGATTTTTCCTGGCTCAGTAAAAAATTGTCAATATTTTTTGTAAGATTTAAAATAAATCTTATATACCATCGATGTAAATTTTACAAAGAGTATAATTAACTAACTAACTAACTAACCATCACGCCGCTTCCCCGGAGTGGGCAGAGAGAATAGAACGCCACACCACTCTGTCTTTGCAAACATTATTCACGTTCATGCATATCCTCATACATACCCGCCGATTATTTAGATTTCCAATCTGACCACATTCAAGTATTTGGCATACCTGATCATGCCAAGTTTTTCTAGGTCTTTTTCAATTACATTTGCCTCATAAATTTGTTTTACCATCAAAATATAAAAATCTTAGAAAATAATATCATAAGATTTAGCGATACATTGGAAATATGCATAACGTTGATTTCTGAGCATTGCGAAGTATGTAGCGAACATTAAATTAGGCCTAAACCACACAGCTTGCCAACTGTATAAAAAAAAGAGCAGAGGAAGACCGAGAAAAACTTGACATAATCAGTTATGTCGAGTATTTTAAAGAAGTCAGGACAGGAGTCGAAATGGAACGAAGTGGAAAAGCAAAGGATGAAAGAAGACAGAGTAGTGTGGCGTCCTATGGGGAAGCGGCGTGATGGTTTGTTTTGACAGTTATTTGTTTTAGTATTTTTTTTAAACCAAATTTTTCTTATGTCGTAGATAATGGCTAAGCGTCAGATACCAATTTTGTGTGTGTGTGATTTTTTTAACTTCCTTATTTTTGCACATACAACAATAAGGTTATAACTGATTTTTTCAGTAGAAAAACGATCGATATGAAATTGTGGTATATTTTTACTTATTTATTCGCCCCAGTGGTGTAGTGACTAACGCCTTTGACTACCGTGCATGAGGCATAGGGTTCAATTCCATTAAAATATTCCTCGTGTTTGGTTCCAAAGTCTGTCGAATGTAGTATTCATGGATCTAACCCTTCAAAAAATGGTTATTTACCTCTGTCATAGAACGATTCCTCATCGAAGTTAGTCAAAGAAATTTATTTATTGATTTGGCGTTTAATTTGTAGAATTCCAATTTCATGTATGTATTGATTTTTAAATCAAACACCGATTTCTTTAGTCTACCAAGTTGTATTTTACTAACAAAAACACATAAAAATTACAAAATTTTGAGTGTGTCCAAATACTTGTTCACAAAATCTGGATTATTTCCAATTACAGGATCAATAAAAATAAAAATGATAAAAATATTACATAAAAATTAATATTGTGACAGTTGTTTCACCTAATTATGGCACGATCGTGTCATTCATTTGAAAATGCCATAACTAGGCGAAACAATTGTCACAATATTAATTTTTTGTGTTTTTGTTAATAAAATACAACTAAGTAAACTCAAAAAAACTGTGTTTGATTTAAAAATTAATACATAAATACGGTCTGATAATACATGAAGCGTTTACATAAACCAAATGCTGATTTTGATACCAATCAATGTTAGTAAATATGTATGGGAGAGTTTCCTCATCGAGGAATAAATCGCAATTTCCTTCTCTGGAATTTTGGAGTAAATTCGAATAAAAAGCAGTAGCCGAAAAGCACTTTCCAAACCCATTAATGCCCCTCCCCTCCCAACTTTCTATCACACTTTAGTTTCTCTACACAAAAAGTCACTAAGGACTAACCACATCTTCCACAAAGATTGAATAAAAAACTCTAACATAGTGTGCGGTGGCACATAAACTCTATAACACGTTTGAACCACGCTCCAAAAAAATATAAAAACTAAAAAACATTTTATTTTAATATTGAAGCCATTTTTCTTGTGTTTAGCCATTTTAAAGTTTTTTTTAACAAAAATGATAGTAAATGATGGTAAAAAAATTATCTCAAACAATATTATACGTCATGACCATATGTTAGCATTATTCATACACAACCACACAAAATTATAATCACATGCATTTTGGTCGACCCAAGGACATAAAAGCATGTATATATACGAGTGTACACATATCTCTAACTAATAACTTAATTACCGTAG
The DNA here is from genome assembly GCF_059751285.1 of Brachycentrus maculatus. NCBI lineage: Eukaryota > Metazoa > Arthropoda > Insecta > Trichoptera > Brachycentridae > Brachycentrus > Brachycentrus maculatus. The sequence continues at coordinate 71,865 of NW_028281166.1, read as the reverse complement.
CACCGCTTTAGGCAGGGGTAGGCAGAGAGAATAGAACGCCACACCAATCTGTCTTTGCAAACAATCTCGCACTGATTATTCCGACTCTTGGTCTAAACTTTTTCGAGTTTATAAACACACACACACACACACACACACACACACACACACACACACACACATTTGCGAAATAATATGATGATTTAAATATACGTTAAGAGGTTTTTTTTTAATAAATCCTAAATTAAAAATTTCTCTCTTTGACACACACTTTTTCACAATTTAAAATTTATATCACGTATAATTTATATCAAGCGCAATTAGGGTATTCAACTTTTATAAATTTTTCAAATAATTATAAAGTTGTTTCCATTCGGAGCGCTTCGGCCTCAACGTGTCTAAAACTAATGACACCGAAAAAGTGTCTCAGTTCAAACCCGACCTTTTCAAACACATTTATTCTGGAATGAATAACGGATGAGATTCGCTCATTGATTTCTCTCTGGCCCCCTTGCCTCTGGATGGGCCGAGATGTGCACAGATAGACAGGTACTCGCTGCTGGATGGGCGCTAGATGCCTATCTAGCGCCGAGCACCCCTAACTTATGAGATTTCCAGAGATTTAATGTGATAGTCCCCATAAGGACTCAGATCGCACCCGTAATGATACGTGATAAGGGATATTTTACATCTTAGGCACCTAAATGAGGGTATTGGAAGTAAATGTAGGAAACTTAGGAGAAATCATTTGTGAACTACTCGAGGCCTAATATCCAAACTTGGCCTAGTCTAAAGCAAGGAATTTATTACACAGTGGAAGAGGACTTAAAAAAATACGAAATATTGAACTTTCGCAAGCTATATATGATTTTTTATTTGACCTCTTATATTTTATGTGCTCCGAGTTAGATCACAATTTAATAGTGGAAGGTAGAATATATTTTTAGGGATACGGATGACGTAATTAAAAGAGTTCAGGTTGAAATACATTGCCACTTGATGTGAAAGGAAATGGAAGACGAAAAGTAAGTGGGTAAATGATTACAGCTGCAATACAAAGGCAATAAATGTATCCTCTGTTCTATTTCCATATGTATGTATTCTTCTTCTTCTTCATGAACTCACTGTCCTCCACTGCTGGATATAGGCCACTTCCCCTTCTTTCCATTTCCTCTGGTCAGTTGTTGCTTGCAGCCAATTTTAACCCCCCACAGCGAGTATGTCGTCGGACCATCTCTTTTGGGGTCTTCCGACCCCTGTTTTGTTCTCCATCGTAACGTCCTTGGGATCCATCTTGTGGAGTCCTGTCTTGCAGTATGTCCTGCTTATTGCCATTTGAGTTTTGCCACACGATCCATGATATTCTGTACTTCGGTTATTTTCCTGGTATTTTTATGTATGTGTGTATATATAAGGTAATAACACATCAACAGTAAGGTAGAGGAAAGGTAATTGAGATTCTATGGGCTCATAGGATGCAGAGAACCTGAATATAATGTGGACCAGGCAATTGGCTACGATCGTCTTACAGACATCTTGATTAAGATAAAAAAAATCATAGATGCTACAGAAAGATTACATGATTTAAAGGCATGACTTTAGTGACGTTGTCCATGATAGAAGAACTTATAGCCTGAGGAAGAAAAAAGCTGACCCTAACAATTTACATATATATATATATATATATATATATATATATATATATATATATATACATATATATATATATCCAGTCACAGTATGAACTTGCTTTGAGCAGCGCTTTAGTATACCGTGTAACGACTATCTCGACAAAGTACTAACTCCATTCTGTCATCCAAACAAACCGCATTGTTTGGCGATCAAAATTTCTGCTAACTGTGTAGCTACCTTCGTCCCTCTCGCGCCCCATTGCGGTCGCGTTGGAGCGAGCGAGACTCGAACACGGTTTAGATCCACAGATTCCCCATATCGAGTGATGATGATTAATTATTAAGTGGAGAGGGAGGCGTTTTGTTAAAACTCACCAATCTGAAGTCTGGTAAACGTGACTTCGGTGACGTGGCGTGACGTCACTACAATTTTAATCCTTTATGATGTTCTAAGCTCAACTGATGTCAAAATGGCAAGTTTACTTAAATCTATACAAGTAAAATAGAATCGGTTTGTGGTCAACTGGATAGAGTTGCGGACTCTTGAGTCAGAGTTTCTGGGTTCAAACCCACAATTTGATACCTATTTTTAATAATGCGCCACTTAGGTTGACAGAAATAGGATGAAGAATGAATTAAAAAATATAAATGTTCGTTTGTTCATTCCTTTATAAGACGCATAAGGTGGTTTCGTGGGTCTTTGCAAAAAATGTATATTTATTGTGGATACGATTTTATGAATGAATGTATTTATATATGTTTATACGTATGTATTTAACTATTACATGAAATTAAAAATAAATAAATTAAAATCGTCCATCTACTGAATTTATTCACACATGACACAACATTGCGTAAGAATCATAATTATGATCAAATTATGTATGAGAAATTATCTGAAGGGCGCAAGAACTCTCAAGTGATAGTCGACGTCAGGGGGACCTGACGCGATATGCACAGAAGAAAAAGAAGAATAATTATAAAAATAATAAATACATACACATGTAATAAAGATTTCAATAATAAGAAAATATGAGTCATTCAAGTCTTCGGTAAAAAGGACAGGCCTGAGAATTATCTATATACGATAAATAAAAAATAGAATGTACGTTTGTTCAAAATCTTAAATCCCCTCAAGTCATCTTACATTTGAGTACGCGCGTGTTTTAAAGGCTGCACATTTTTTCATCCATGTTTATTTACATTACGCGACACTAAATTCACCACGATGACGTCCCCGGAAATTTATGACGTTTCGGTGCATAAATTAACCCCCCTGAAAAAAATAATTTCGCTTTGGTTTGAACAGGATAGAGGGTGAGGTTCACCGCTAAAAGTTTGGTGAACGTTAAATTACGGGAGGTCAACATTTGCGGTTTTGAGCTTTGACTAATATCCATCACTGGTTATTTTAAACTCAAAACAAATGGGTTCCGGAAAAGTAGTACTTGAAAGCACTAACATTCAACATGATATCAACGTTGAGAAAATTCGTCAATCATATAAATTCTCCAAACCCTTATCTGCACCCAATGATGCATAGGGCACTGCATCATATAAAAGCAGTGATATTTTTATCGTTAACACATCAAGGAAAGGTGATGAGCCCTCCGCTTCTGGTACCAGTCCAGGGGAATATTGAATAAATATTAGAGTGTAAAAATCAGTTTTATTTATTTAAGCCCCCTGGGAATCGAACCCGGAACCTCCAGAACGGTAGCCTAGCGTGCTGACCATCACACTATGGACGCGGAAAATATAAATTAGCCAACATTTAATAATAATAAACGTTACGAAAATTTTTTAAATATTTAAATCAACTTAAGTTTAATTTACATTTATTTTTTTATAAAAAAAGATAAATATTTGTGTTATTTTTTTTTATTTATACAAAATTTCAATTTCATACATTTTTTGTGAGCCTAAGCGGCTCATTATTGGAAATACGTGTTAATTGTGGTAGAGTGGGTTCGAACCGATAAACTCTGACTTAAGAGTCCGCGACACTAACCACGGGACCACAACCCGACACATATTAACGTTAAGAAAATTCGTGAATCATTTAAATTAACCAACATTTAATATAAACATAAAGAAAATCATTGAACTTTGAAAATTAACTAATATTTCATATCGACATTAAGAAAAATTGTGAACCGTATTAATTAAAAAATATTGCCTTTAAGAAAATGCATAAAATAAATAAATTTAAATGTAAATGTTCACATGTTCAACTTTTTAATCATCCTAAAATTATTTAAATTTTGACACAACGTTACTTAAAATACACGTCTGTTATTTTTACTAACCTCTGACAGATAAAAGTGGGCCAAATCAAGACTATTTTTGGACGTTAGTTCGATACTCCACAGTCAGAATAAATAACTAACTAACTAACTAACTAACTAACCATCACGCCGCTTCCCCGCAGGGGTAGGCAGAGAGAATAGAGCGCCACACCACTCTGTCCTTGCAAACATTCTTCGCCTCTTCCACGTTCATGCATCTCCTCATACATACCCGCCGATTGTTACGACTCCTAACCTCACCACTTTCAAGTATTTGGCATACCTGATTGTGGCATGTTTTTATCGGTCTTCCTCTGCTTCTTTTCCCAAAAACGTTCGCCTCATAAATTTGTTTTACCGTTCTTTCGTCACTCATTCGTTCCACATGTCCAAACCATCTCAACACACCTTTCTTAATTTTATCGATAATGCTTATCTCAGCTTTGCATTCCTTCCTTATTTCACTATTCGCACATCTATCATACATTGTTTTGTCACACATTCTTCTGAGAGATCGCATTTCGACTGCATTCAGTCTACTTTCATCCTTCTTTTGTCAACTCCAAGTTTCACTTTCATACATTAGAGTTGGAACCAGAACTCCGTTGTGCACTGCCAGTTTAGAATTATCTATTTACAATAAATAAAAAATGGAATGTACGTTTGTTCAAAATCTTAAATCCCCTAAAGTCATCTTACATTTGAGTACGCGCGTGTTTTAAAGGCTGCACATTTTTTCGTCCATGTTTATTTACATTACGCGACACTAAATTCACCACGATGACGTCCCCGGAAATTTATGACGTTTCGGTGCATAAATTAACCCCCCTGAAAAAAATAATTTCGCTTTGGTTTGAACAGGATAGAGGGTGAAGTTCACCGCCAAAAGTTTGGTGAGCGCTAAATTACGGGAGGTCAACATTTGCGGTTTTGAGCTTTGACTAATATCCATCACTGGTTATTTTAAACTCAAAACAAATGGGTTCCAGAAAAGTAGTACTTGAAAGCACTAATATATAACATGATATGAACGTTGAGAAAATTCGTCAATCATATAAATTCTGCAAACCCTTATCCGCACCCAATGATGCATAGAGCACTGCATCATATAAACGCAGTGATATTTTGATCGTTAACATATCAAGGAAAGGTGATCAGCCCTCCGCTTCAGGTACCAGTCCAGGGTAATATTGAGTTAATATTAGAGTGTAAAAATCAGTTATATTTATTAAACCCCCCTGGGAATCGAACCCGGGACCTCCAGAACGGTAGCCTAGCGTGCTGACCATCACACTACGGACGCGGAAAATATAAATTAGCCGACATTTAATAATAATAAACGTTACGAATTTTTTAAAAATATTTAAATCAACTTAAGTTTAATATACATTTATTTTTTTTTAAAAAAATTAAATATTTATGTTACTTTTTTATTAATGAAAAAATTTCAATTTCATACTTTTCTTGTGAGCCTAAGCGGCTCATAATTGGAAATACGTGTTTGTATTATTTATTAAATTATTATTATTATTAAATTATTATTAAATTATTGGAAATTGTGGTAGAGTGGGTTCGAACCGATAAACTCTGACTTAAGAGTCCGCGACACTAACCACGGGACCACAACCCGACACATATTAAAGTTAAGAAAATTCGTGAATCATTTAAATTAACCAACATTTAATATTAAAGTTAATAAAATTTCGTCCACTATATAAATAAACTAACATTTAATATAAACATAAAGAAAATTCTTGAATTAAAATTAACTAACATTTAATATCAACGTTAAGAAAAATTGTGAACCGTATTAATTGAAAAATATTGCTAGTAAATAACACTACTTCTTAAAATCTACTGTGACACGTGTTTCGATGCATTCCGCATTATTTTCAAACACCGTATCAAGTGTCACAGTAGATTTTAAGAAATAGTGGTATTAATAGTGGTACTAAGTAAAACATTAATTCAAAATGGATAGATTTTACCACAAAGTGACTACCGAATCAATTAATGAAAAAAATATTGCCTTTAAGAAAATACATAAAATAAATAAATTTAAATGTAAATGTTCATATGTTCAACATTTTAAACATCCTAAAATTATTTAAATTTTGACACAACGTTACTTAAAATACACGTCTGTTATTTTTACTAACCTCTGACAGAAAAAAGTGGGCCAAATAAAGACTATTTTTGGAATTAGTTCGATACTCCACAGTCAGAATAAATAAATCCTTTAAAACATATTCCTATATGTTTTCTGCATTTCCTTTGCAAGCAACGGGCTTCATATAACTGCAAATACAGGAGGCGCTAAGAATAGAACTGAATCAGCATCCCCTAATCTGTCAGGACCAAATTCCTAACGCAATAATCTCCAATCACCACCATAGCTGCCGAGAAGCCGTCGTACCCACAGAACAATTGTGTAATGAACCGGAATGAGCGAATCAGCCCAGACAACTCCTTAAGCAATGGAATAGACATAAATTATCACCGTGTCTGCGCCTACAGACGCGGACAATAGAACCTTTGTGGCTTAGAATTTGTTTTTCGCCAACAAAAGTGTCCCCCGCATTGAAGATGTTAAACAACTCGAGAGAATTGATTCAATTCAATTTCAATTTTTCATCTTGTTGAGTTTAATTTTAATTCTGTAAATATGGGTATTTATTTTATTTGAATTCTTTAAAAACAACATTTTGAGTATGCTGACATCTTAAGGTAAACATTGATTTATTTATATATTTATATATATTTATTATATATATATATATATATATATATATATATATATATATATATATATATATATATATAAATATATATATATATATATATATATATATATATATATATATATATATATATATATATATATATATATATATATATATATATATATATATATATATATATATATATATATATATATATATATATATACATATATATATATATATATATATATATATATATATATATATATATATATATATATATATATATATATATATATATATATATATATATATATATATATATATATATATATATATATATACAGCAGCTCCTAAGCTAATAATATAGGTACTAAATATTACTCATAGCATACGGCGTACTTCTTGACAGCTTCTGTCACCTTGCGTTATTGATATTTTCGATTCCATTGTTATATTAATGATTTTAATTGGTTCACATTTTCATTACTTCACTACTACTACTACTACCATCACGCTGTTTTCTGCAGGGGTAGGCAGTGAGGATGGAACGCCAGACTCTTCTGTCCTGACATACACTCCTCGCCTCCTTCACATCCATACATCTAGTCATACTTTTACATAGGTATATTTAAATAAATGCCCTCCGATTACGCACACTTTTGACACCGTCAGATTTTAGGTTCTGATTGATTTGATCGTGCCAAGTCTTTCGTGCATGTTTCACTAGCTTTGTGAAATTATGCATAGAGGTTTTTCACTTCATATTGGATGTTATATTGTTCTTTATAAAAAAATTTGAGTTTAAAAAAATATATTCATATTTTATATCTTTCACACATCTTTCAGTCTTAAGACTAGAAAGTGCGTTAGTCGTCAAGTTGGCAAACCTGCGCGGCGCGCTGTCATAGTCTGTGAACGCGATGTGAACTCAAGTTTTCAGACAAGATTCTTACTACTACTTTGAATCATAATCAGAATGAATCAGTATTTTTTTTTAATTTTAACTTCTTCATATAACGTCCAATTTGTTTTTGTGGTAGAATCGTAGTCATACAGGAGAAAGTGACCAAGTGCATTGTTTTACAAAAACGTGTTAATTGACTATTTGATATCTTACAGGCTTAATATTGCCCTGAAAAAATCCCAAAGGATTTTAAACTTGGAAGTATAATATATTGACTCGTTAAAAATGACTAACTGCATTGGTGTTTATTTTCTTGCCAAGCAAAAGTGACTTAAATGGCCCTCCTGAGCATTTTACGTTTTGGTTGTTGGTCACTTTCTCCTGTACGACTACGATATGTATATTTTGCATGATTTCTGTATTTGTTCCTTTGGTCGCCTGTTATTGATTACATTGCCATTTCTGGTACACACAATATATTACATTGTCTCGATAGGGCCGCCCCGTGAAGCCTCCAGATCCTCGGGGGTAGGCCCGCTGTGTAAATCGGCACGTGATCAAAGCAGGCTTTATTGGAAATTCCTACTCTGTACTCGTTTCAAATTCATTAAACCATTTCACTAAATAAATCAACGGGGCCGTGTGATTGCTACTTTTTCAAAAGTCTAAATATATTTATATTATTTTTTGACATCTCATCAAAGATGAAGAAGAATATGGAAGTCTGGGCATTTACGGGGCTTACGACCGTCATAGGCTGGTTTGAGTGATCACTTTACACACGTGTAACATTCACCAATTCTACCCATTATTGACAACCACACTACTCAAATTCTTAAATGTTGTAAATATATTTATACTTATAAGATAGCGCCCCGTTTTTATTTTACTTCTTCAACGATGCAATTACCTTAGAACTCTTTTAATATCTCTACCTACCCCTGCGGAGAACCGGGGAGATGGTAAGTTTAGTTTAGTTTAGATAGTTTAGTTTAGATGGTTAGTTTAGTTTAATTGCAGCATCTAAAATGAAGATAGCAATGATGATCGCCGATCTTCGTTAGAAGTGGCACAGAAAGAAGAAGAAGAAGTTAAGATATAAGATTTTCAGCAAATGAACAATAACATTTATCATCTTTACAAAACAAAACTACTGAGTTTTTATCCTTTTTATATTGGTACTTTTCACCCGCCGGTTTCGACAATAACCTTTACATCATCAGGGTTAAACATGTACATGTTTAACCCTGATGATGATAAGGTTCTTGCTGAAACCGGTTGGAGAAAAATAACAATAAGAAGTGGTATAAAACAAAGGAGTTTTATTTTACAATGTTTGTAAAATGTGAGTATTTATAAAAATTTCAATATTCAATGAGCATTTTAATTTTTTCACAATTTTTTTATTTAAAATAAAAATTAAAGCTAAATAAAGTTTTTTTTGTATAAATCTAAGCGCACTGCTAAAAAAAAGTTAGGTTAGGTTAGGTTAGGTAAAGTTAAGTTACTTAGCTTAAGTAAGGGCAGGTTAGGGTATGCAATTTGTATGAGGATAAACATGTACGGACACACCTATACATATATACACTCGTACAATATATGAGAAGTATTTGGACACACTCAAAATATTGTAAATAAATTATCTGGTCAAATTATAAGCTTAAATAATAAAAATGAAAATGGTATTTTCTGGCGTTTCTCATGTGTGTGATTATAATCCAGGATTCGGACCTCACATACTAATATAAGAAGTTTCTGCTTAATAAAAAGCTTCTTTACATCTCACCAATAGATGTCTCTAGTGAAGTTCTAGTGATTCAAGAACAAGGTTTCTAAATTAGTTCATATATATAGAACTTCCAAGAATTTGAGTAGTGTGGTTGTCAATAATGGGTAGAATTGGTGAATGTTACACGTGTGTAAAGTGATCACTTAAACCAGCCGATGACGGTCGTCAGCCCCGTAAATGCCCAGACTTCCATATTCTTCTTCATCTTTGATGATATGTCAAAAAATAAAATGAAAATAACTCCTGTAATTGGAGATAATCCAGATCTTGTGAACAAGTATTTGGACACACTCAAAATGTTATATATGAGAAGTCGTTTAAATAAATGCATTTTTCGTAAAGGAAACTTCTTATTAACTTCAATTGTTTTTCCTTGTTTTTCATTAATGTTCTCAGGACAAGGTTAGTTTCTCCCTGTCGCTGGGAACCATATTATCCTTTGTTGACAAAATACATTTGTGCATTTTCTCGCTCAGTATTTTAAAAGACATTAGACTCGAGTGGGTGTCATTTATTTAGCAAACACCCTGCAGCTTCTGTGAAATTCTAGACTCTAGAACTTGCACTACCGTCAGCACATCTCGAACAAAGGCGTGCTTAATATTTAAAAGTTAATTTATATAACTACTTTAAGAAATAAATTGTGATTTACGAGTTTACATTCCTTTGTGAAAATTCAAAAGACAAAACAAAATGCAAACTGCGAGATTACGATTATTTATGACGTTGTTCATTGTATTCGCCAATTTGTAAAGTAGGCACCTATTTATCTTTTAAACTCTCTGCCTACGTGATTTAGAAAGGAATATATTACATTTAACTTCTTATTCAGAATATATGCATATTGCAAAGCTTATCCACATTCATGGATCTGTCATAAGGAACTGTCATCATAAGGAACTGTTACAATAGGTAGTTTCATACATGATAAAAATAGTGAAGGACATTGGTAACATAAACCAAAGTAGGACACAAAATGCCGAACCCTCTTCTAGTGGAACGGAAGGTCTGCTGATGACAGTCAACAGTCCGCCTTCTCCTGAGGAGTGCAACGTGGTTTCCTCCCAGCAATGAGCAAATGCTGACAAGTTCCTATTTGACCCACACTAGATTATCCCTCCTGTTCCCAACACAGATTCAAATTAAAACATATTGAATTAGCTAGAAGAAACAAAAATCCACTAAATGATCTATAAACCTTGTACATAATAAGCAAGGTAAATAAGAAATGCAATTCCCATCTAAAAAAAAAAAAACATTCATGGATCTTCTCACATATGCCCATCGATTATTCCAACACCTGACCTGACCAGACACAGTTATCTAGAGTGTTTAGTCACGGCAATCTCCTCATTTACCGATTGCATTGAAATTTCGTCATTATGAATAGCGTTTCATGTCAGCTGCTAAAACTCTCTCTATCTTTCTGTCTTATTATTTATTGGAAAACCAACAGGATATTTAACGAAAATAACATAACATAGTAAATTTAAAAAATAACATTCCAATTAGAGGTTTTCACTTAAGTGATCAAAAAATAATAATAAACTGTCATCTTTATAAAAGAATTACTATTAAATAAACTTACATTACATGTTTTTATCATATAATAGAAGTTTTCTTTATCAACTAGTCAAATAGACATCGACAATATTTGTCATAAACGTATTAAAAGAAACATTATTGATGTCTATTTCATTAAGCATTACATTGCACATATCGCAAGCTCGATTTAAAAATTAATTTTGATAGGTGTGCATTTAAGGGATTATTCCTCATTACTGCGGGTTGTTACCCTTGTGGAAGCAATGACTCTTCTACAGTTCTACCTTGCCTGCGCTGCACGTAGCGCTACAACCACCGAGGTGCCTGCTGCTGCCTTAATTTGATCGGTCCATCGCGCGGAGATCTTCCTCTCCCTCTCTTCCCCTACAGGCTACCAATCACAACTACTCTTGCTAAAACATCGCATACGAAAGAAACGTTGTTCAATCTCTCCATGATTTTTGAAGGAAGGACTCCACAGGAAATGTTTTCCGACTTATTATTTGATGTGAAACGTACAATTTGGAGAAACTCGGGACTGACTGGAAACTCGATCTCTACCACTTTCATTAAAAGGTTCCATACAAAGATACTCTTAGCACATTGTGTCGAGTATCTATATCGTTAACTCCGACCATATACTAGTAAAGAAACTAAGTATATGCATACATAACCACACACACAAACACACACATATATATATATATAAATATATATATATATATATATATATATATATATATATATATATATATATATATATATATATATATATATATATATATATATATATATATATATATATATATATATATATATATATATATATATATATATATATATATATATATATATATATATATATATATATATATATATATATATATATATATATATATATATATATATAATAGTAATAATAAAACCCTTATCCACACCCTAATGGTGCATACGGCACTGCGTCATATAAATGCGGTGTTATCTTGATCGTTTACACATGAAGGAAAGGTGTTCAGCCCTCCGCTTCAGGTACTGCTTCAGGTCCAGGGTAATATTGAATAAATATGACAGTGAAAAAATCACTTATATTTATTTTACCCCCTTGAGAATCGAACCCGGGACCTCCAGAACGGTAGACGAGCATGCTGACCATTACACTACGGATGTAGACAGAATTTAAAATAAATACATAAAAATAAAATTTAATATTTGCAAGAAGTTGCACAATTCACCTGAAAATTCTAGTATGCCATTCATCCCTAGAACTCAACGAGATGGCTTTTCCTAGCGCTGTTCCTCCGTGCAAGTCAATATTGTACTAGCTGTTTGTTCTAGAGGACAGAATAAACTTGTTTAGCGTCTGAAACCCGATTACCATTACAATGTGTGGAGTATGAAAGGAAGATCGTGTTACAATGTCAACCGCGTCAACAGTGATATGACGACGTAAAGATTTCGGCATAAAAAGGCTGACAGGCAAAGGAAGTAAGGGATGGAAGGTAACATCACATTTTAAGGGTGTTAATTTCGTAATTCTCATGTGTTTGAATAGTTGTAGAATTTAAGTGAGAAAAAAAGTTAGATATATGATCAATCTCATAACATAGTACATATGCGTTCACAGCAGTCATCTTTGTTGGATTGAGAAAGCTTTTATTAAGCAAAGACCCTTCTATTTGCATTTAAGATTCAATCCCTGGATTAATTTTACGTCCTGGGAAACGCTTGTAGTTCTATGTTGAGATGTCAAAACTTAAAAAAAATAATTCCTATGTGAAGAAAACCCATATTTGTGAATAAATGTGATATTCTTTTTTGAAATCTCATCAAGGATGAAGAAGAATATGGAATTCTGGGTATTTGCGGGGCTGACGACCGTCATAGGCTGATGAGATGTCAAAAAAGAATAGGAAATTATCTCCTGTAATTGGAGATAATCCAGATTTTGTGAAGAAGTATTTGGAAACACTCAAAAATGTTGTAAAAAAATATTTTGTTTAATTGACACTGTCGTTGATCGGTGCTTCATATGGTTATTAGATCCTTAGAGTAAGACCTCCATCTCTCTACATGATGTCTTTCTTCTCTCACATATAACGGAATGCGCCTAATAAACGTAACACGTCCTTCAAATTTCACTTTCAATTCTCGTCCAATTATCAATTATCGAATCCGCGCCATAGAAGTTTCATATCAAAGTGATCATAATGATATGCAGAGCGTTTGAGAAAATAAACAAAATAATAATATTAAAATATGAACGTCAAATTTAATAAAAACAAAAAATGTATGGTTAGAGTTGAAAAAAAATACCAATAAACGAATTACTTTTGATGTGAAAACATACCGATAAACGAGAAAATGCTTTTCTGAATTTCTGTTCGAAAACAAATTTACTTTTACGAGATTTAGTCAAATAGGCTAAATTTACAAAGATATTGGAATGAAGATAAATATAGAGGAATCAAGGAACTTGGTAATGGCGTATTGTAAAGCGGTTTATTTTTATTGTGGCGCTGATGAATACGAAAATTCATAGAGGAATGGGAAAAAAACAAGAAAAAAGATTTTTGATAATATGTGACTGATGAAAATACATAAAACTTTATGATGAATATTTATATTTAATTCGATGTAATCCTTATTTTATAATCACAAATAACATAAAAATAAAATCAAAGCATTAAAAATGTAAAGGATTGAAATGTAGTCAAATTAACGTAAGAGAGTTCCTAGCAAAGACTTTACATCGCATAGAGAGACGTCAGATGAAAAAGATGGTGTTTGGTGAAGTAGTATATTAAAACTAACCAACTAACCAACCATCACGCCGCTTCCTCGTAGACAGAGAGAATAGAACGCCACACCACTTTGCCTTTGCAAACATTCTTCGCCTCTTCCACGTTCATGCATCTCCTCATACATACCCGCCGATTGTTACGACTCCTACCCTCTTGTTTCTTATTTTACAAAGCAAAATACTACTACGTTATAAATATATATTTATATATATATATATATACATATATATATATATATATATATATATATATATATATATATATATATTTATATATATATAAATATATATATATATATATATATATATATATATATATATATATATACATATATATATATATATATATATATATATATATATATATATATATTTACATATTTATATATAAATATATATATATATATATATATATATATATATATATATATATATATATATATATATATATATATATATATATATATATATATATATATATATATATATATATATATATATATATATACACATATTTATTCCAATTTATTCAGAGATATGTCACATTCGCGGGTCTGATCTTTCGGATCAAGGCTTAAAACAGAATCGTAATTTGGATTTGTAGGGACGTGTTCATCCCAAAAGCTTGTATCTCATTGCGGCCAGCCCTGCCACATGGAATCCATATTATGTGTTGCGCAGTGCTTCCCAACCGGAGGACGCGCGCTCCCCCTTCCCCCTCCCCCCCCCGGGAGGCAATTCTTGGGGGGCAATGCGCAAATCATAATATTAGTTGCATTGTTGTCGCAAAACGCATTTTCGAAATTAGCACCCCACATAAAACTTTTTGCAATTCAAGGATCGCACATATTTTATTTCCAGAAGCACAGGAATATAATGCTTCCACCTCCGTAGTGTATTGGTCAGCACCATCGGCTACCGTTCTGGTGGTCCCGGGTTCGATACCCAGGATGGGGGGTCAAATAAATATAAGTGATTTTTTCAATCTAATATTTATTCAATATCACCCTTGACTGGTACCTGAAGCGGAGGGCTGATTAACTTTCCTTCATGCGTTAACGATTATAATAAATAAATATTATAATTATAATTTTAGTGAATGTAATTGTTTTTTTTTTCAATCTAATATTTTTTCAATATTACCCTGGACTGGTACTTGAAGCGGAGGGCTGTTCAACTTTCCTTTATGTGTTAACACTGCGTTTTTGTGATGCAGTGCTCTATGCACTATTGGGGTGCGGATTAGGGTTGAAGAAGCGATGTTATATAACATATGTAAATTCTTTTGTGAAAATGAAATAATAATAATAATATATATGTATACGCGCATTTTTTATTTGAAGCCATTATATTTTTGGTAATAAAAAAATTGATAGGGGGGGGGTGATTTTAAGTGGAGTATGGTCCTGTTTTGAAGGGGACCGTCCCGTTTTTAGATAGCCTGAACATTTATTCATTATATTTATTCCTATTATTTTCTTTATCGACATTCCTTTATTTTTATTAAAACATGAAAACTACGAAAAAATACGTGTTTTCTTGAATATATATCGCTCACTTCTTTCTAGAACGTCATAAATCAAAAATCGTCAATTTTCAGTCGTACGTGTTTTCGGAATGTCCAGAAAATGTACTATATCCCAGCAAAAGCGGCATATTTTTAACTTAATATTTACCCGCTACAGGGCAGAAAGTGTTGTTTTTGCATTTTGAAGAAAAAAGTAATGTTCAATTATTTTTTTTTAAATATACTAAATAATTTTCAAATAGAGAATTAACCTTCAGGATTTACCTAAAAAAATCTGTTGCACAGTAAAAATTTCAGTATGTGGCTTAAATTTATTTTTAATACATTGTTTTATATTTTTTAACTTTAAAAACGTTCTCCTGAAAAATCTAGTTTTTTGATTTATGACGTTCTTGAAAGGAGTGAGCGATGTATACTATTACGTAAAAAATTGTAGATGTCCCATTTTGAGGACCACAATAAATGGTAACGTTAGGCATGGTACACATGCGGTTGGGAAACACTGGTGTGGCGCAATGTCTGTCGAATGTAATTTTCAATCAGGAAATCTAGCGCAGGGTTAACGTACCGTCATAATGCGAGAGAGAGGAAATTACTCTATAAATTTGTACCGCGTTCTCCACACAATTTAACTCTATGATTTTTCAAGCTTCGTTCGTTTTGTCCCATTTCGAATATGTCATAACGAAATTGTGAAAAATTTAAATCGTAAAATTAAAACAGAATGTAGTTAAAATGCTTTCTCTCAGATAAATGTGCGGCAAACCGACGTATGATAGATGTTCGAATAGTGATAAAAAAAGAAAAAAATGCAAGGCAAATAAGTTTCATTGAAAAAATTTAGAATGCTTTGTTGAGATGGTTTGGGTATGTAAATAGAATAAGTAGACGAATAAGTACGGCTG
Organism: Brachycentrus maculatus; assembly: GCF_059751285.1. NCBI lineage: Eukaryota > Metazoa > Arthropoda > Insecta > Trichoptera > Brachycentridae > Brachycentrus > Brachycentrus maculatus. The sequence goes on along the minus strand of NW_028281166.1, from coordinate 55,770 downwards.
TCCAAACTTAAAACACAGTGAGGGACATTTTTTTGTAGTACGTTTTTTTTCCATTTTTCGACTAGGTAGAATCTACTTAGTCCAAAAATGCAAAAAAAAACGTACTACAAAAAAATGTCCCTTACTGTGTTTTGAGTTTGGACAGCCGAGTAGGAGAATGAGTATTTATGCGGCGAATGTCGATGGTAATAGAAGCAGGGGAAGACCGAGGAAAACCTGGCATAATCAAGTATTTCAAAGACTTAGACGAAGTCAGGTCAGGAGTTGGAATAAACATAAGGTATAAATGAGGTAATGCATGAATGTGGAAGAGGCGAAGATAATTTCAAGGACAGATCGGTGAGGCGTTTTCTGTCTGCCTTTCCCTGTGGGGAAGTAGCGTGATGATTTTAAAAAAAATCATTCATGAGTATAGTACAGTAAACAATGAGTATAAGTTCCTCTTCAAGCACTGGAGCTTCGTCTCAATTTTGAAGAAGCATAGCGTTACTATATAGTAAAAGATATGTTAAAAGTAGAAATGTCTGGAAAATAATTTAAATTGTAAATAATTGTTATCGTATTAAATAAGTAAAGAAGTTATTTACCTTTTAAAAATATAGTATATTACATTTTTTCATTAATGTATTACTAAGTAAATACCACTTTTTCTTAAAATCTTCTGTATACAGTAGATATAAGAATTTTCTTTGAAAACGGTATCAAAAACACACTGCGATTATCTCAAAACTCCCAAGACGTTTTTTCCAGAAAAAGAAGCGCTTGAATACGTATTTCCGCACAAAGAAAACAAAGATAATTGATATCGTCAGAGCTCCTTCCAATTAGTCCCCGTTCAGATACAAGCATCTCACTATACAGCCGAATAAACCCACCCCTTTGTACGTAAAGTCGTTAGTATTACGCCACTTGATATGATTATCTCTGCTACGTGTGCTTTGGATGGGAACAAAGTACACATACACATTTTGGAGCTTTGCGATTTTAAGTTCAAAGCTCGATTTGCAAAGATGCCGTTTTCTTTGTAGCTTGATATTGTTTCGATTATCTACTATCTTACAATGGCATGGAACGAGTGTTTAATCAGAATATATGGAATATAGAAAAAAATAGCCTTTTATTTGATATGGAAAACTTACCACAAACGACTGATCACTCCTTTACTTAAATTATTGAGGAATTAAACGCACATTTTCTTTTTTAACACAGATACTTATAGGCTTATATGAAATGCACACTAATGCTGTGTACAAATTATTTATATTTTTACACATATATTTATATATATATATATACATGTATATATATATATATATATATATATATATATATATATATATATATATATATATATATATATATATATATATATATATATATATATATATATATATATATATATATATATATATATATATATATATATATATATATATATATATATAAAAATGGTACATATCATACACCGAAGATAACTGTTAGTAATTTTTATTTTTTTATCATTGCTTTTATTTATTTTTTTTATTGTTTAACTCTTTTATTTTTACTTAATTGTGCTGATACTCTACGTTTTAAATTATATTTTGAATCCAATGATAAATAAAGTGTATAAAATAAACAACCTCTCTGTTTTGAAAATAATGTCAAATACATATATGAATGTTTGAATTATGGAGTATGATGAAGGGACAATATTTAAAACAATTAAAATATATTTCAAATATTTTTTCAAATGCCTATTTGGCAAAAAAATTGATATCTACTGGGATTATTTATGTTTCGTTTTCAAAATATTCCAGGCACTTTTAAATATAATTTCAGAGTAAAGTGGTAGTATAAAACTGGTCGTTTACAGTGGAGCCTTAATTAGTCGAATTGAAGGTATCTAGATGACTTACATCAGTTAAACCAGAAGACTCTTAAGAAGGCTTCATAATTCAAAGGAAGCAGATCGTTTAGAGCTTTCACGTTTTCGCACCATTGCAATGTGAAATTATATTCAGAATCGTCATTTGAATGTTTTCAATTAATTTATTTGCTTCGAGATTATGTATTTCAGCACAATAAGCTATTAGGTACAATGGAAGAAATGCTTTTGGTTATATTAAAACATTGAGCGTTGTGACTCCTGCGATTTTGTCTGAGAAGTTAAGGATGGTTTATTTCCTTTTCTTCCGGTTTTGGCTAAGTTGAAACAGTATCCAGAGGTTTTAATTTTGCTTATAATTTGACATGTGGTTTCGTAGACGATTTTAAAGACCTGAAAAGTGATGACATGTGTCAACCAACGGTTCCAGATTCACCCATATATTATTTAAATTTACATACTAAATCCATTCCTAAAAATTGTAAAATTATAAGAAATGAAACTTAAAATCATTATCATAACATAAATGTAATTATTTTTACAATATAGTACATAAACTTATTGAATTTAAATTCATTTGATCACGATTTAAAAAATATGTAAATTTATGGTTATCAACCCCTGCTTTGTTGAGTATATAACATTGTTTATGAGTTTTGTCTAGCCTCACACTGGTATATATTGATATTTTAATATCAATATACCTAGAAGTTTCAAGAATTTGAGTATTGTGACTGTCTCAATCATGGGTAGAATTGATAAATTATACATGTGTCTACAGTAATCACATAAACCAGCCTATGACGGTCGTGAGCCCCGTAAATGCGCAGACTTCCATATTTTTCTTCATCTATATGATGTCAAAAAAAAAAATTTAGCAGTTATTTTATGATTTAAATAAATAAGGAAAAAATTAGAGCATTTGAGATGCTAGAATACTTGAGCTCGGTCTTTAAACAAATTTCGAATTCTATTCTTTTAAATGAATGACAATTAAAATCTGAAATTATTCCGCACAATTTGAAATACCTATAGCGGAATGGTAAAAGATTTTTTTTCATATTTCCAATTAATTACACTTCTCACGAAAATGATCTCTATTCCCTCTTTCAAAAGGGAGGTCTCGCTACTAGCCAATTGAAATAAAACAAAAGGGCCAATTACCCGGGGCCGTTTAATTCCTCTTTCCTCCCTTAAAATAATATCTCGCGATAATTATTATTACATAAGTGGGGAGTTCGGGGGGAAATGGCTCGGTACGTAATTTGAGAGACACTCGAAACTGGAATATTTCTGGCGGTTCGTATTCTAATTATCCCCTCACTTTATTTGAATTTATAATTCAAGATGGCAGAAGGAGACAGTTGTTAATTAATTGGAGAGATGTTGTACAAAATTAACTGCATTACTAAACTTGAAAACATGACGGTTGTGACGTTTTGATTAGCCTTATGCCAGTCAGAGATGTTCCGAAACGGTTTTGTTTTCAATGTCTACTTTAAAATGTTGCTTGAAAAATAAGGAAATTCACCACTTGACCTCAATTCTCATTAAAACACAGTTTTCAGAGTACAGAGATCACCACTCGACTTAAGTTATCGTGCAAACAAAATTTGTATGTATCATTCAATCTATGTATGGTAAATTACCCAAGTAAATCCCTCAAAATAACATACACACGTTTTTAAGATCTCAACATAGATGAACAAGAATATGTAGGTCTGGGTTTTTGCATGGGTCATGACCTCATAGGTTAGTTTAGTGATCACTGTACACGTGCAACATTCACCATTCTATCCATGATTGACAATTACAATTTTCGGAACTCTTATGTTGTAATGTCAAAAATGTAAAAATAACTCCTATGTGGAGAAAACTCAGATGTGTGAACAAGTATTTGGACACACTCAAAATGTTGTGAAAAATACGCATATAATTAACTCTATAAAGTTATCACTTAAAGCAACCGATTATAAGTCGTAAGCCTTATAAAAGAGTTTTATATTCTTTTTCACTAAATTATTTTTGAAATATTCAAGAAAATATTATTTCATTAATTAATTTGGCAGTCACTTTGCGTTCTGTCAGTTAAAATTTTAAGTTTAACTTGTTAAATACCACTATTTCTGAAAAAAAAATGTAACACGAACCTATTTCAATGCATTTCGTGCTGTACGGTGTTTAAAAATGATTTGGAATCCATCGAAACATGTCGGCTGTCAATGTTAGAACACAGTAAGGGACATTTTTTTTGTAGAAGGTTTTTTTGCATTTTTGGACTAACTAGAGTCTACTTAGTCCATAAATGCAAACAAAACCTACTACAAAAAAATGTTCCTTACTGTGTTTTAAATTTGGACAGCCGACGTGTCACAATAGATTTTAATGTTGTATTTACCAAGTAAAACTCAAGGATTTGTGTGCAAGAATTTAGACACACCATATAAAAAATATTATTTCGATTTTGTTCGATTCTACCCAAGAGTTCAATAATGCCCGGATGGATGGCATCTAAATCTTATTTAAATTGTGATTCAATAACGTTTCACTGGCGAGTATTACAAATACAAAGTTTCAAAAAAATAAAATCTCTTTGAAAACACGTCTTGGATTTGATTTAGATGGAGGTTCGAACAAAAGATACGTCAGGATTGATTGAATTTGAGTTTCGGAGAACTTTACGCTTTGTTGTTTTAAAATATTGACGTCTATATCAATTTTCTATACTCGATATGAATTAATTCAATTTATTATGAGAAAATACGTAAAAAATTTAAACTTTTGATATTCTTTTGTTTATTTAAGTTTTACTTAACAACATTTTGAGTGTGTCCAAATACTTGCTCACAAAATCTGGATTATCTCCAATTACAGGAGTTATTTTCATATTATTTTTTGATATCTCATCAAAGATGAAGAAGAATATGGAAGAATTTGATTAGTGTGGTTGTCAATAATGGGTAGAATTGGTGAATGTTACACGTGTGTAAAGTGATCACTTAAACCAGCCGATGACGGTCGTCAGCCCCGTAAATGCCCAGACTTCCATATTCTTCTTCATCTTTGATGAGATGTCAAAAAATAATACCAAGAATTAACAATAAATATGGGAGTCGAACACTGCAATATATCGTTCCGAACATTTTCAATTTGTTGCCGACGGATATTAGAGGTCAAAATAAAATATGGAACAAAGGCAAAATAAAGAATGGGTAAATGATCAAGAGTTAATTTTATGAAAATTGTAAAATGTTTATATTCTTAATTTTTTCTCTTTTTTGTGTCTATATTAGGTTAAAATCGTTAAAAACAATTAAAAATGTATTAAAAAAGAACTCCACCGACAAGACACACAAGGTGGCTTGGTGGATCTCTGCAAAAAAATATTCTGAACATGTATAAATTGTGATTTAAATAAATGTATATAAATAAAAATAATAAATAAAATAAAATAAAAAGTCACCCTGGATGACCGTATTGGTATGAGGTTCTCGAGTTAAGCCGGAGAACTGATTTTCCACAATCCGTGTGACGTTTAAACGTTACGTCGTTGCCATAAGTTTGTGAATATTGTTATTTGTAGTGCCGATATCCGTCACAACCCTTTCGCTCGAGAGTTGGGTACTGAGGACCACGTACTAAGCATCCGACTTATCCCCACCCGCTTGTCAAATTTATCTTCGAACGTAAACATCGTCCTTAACTAGGTTTCAAAGAAAATGGGAGCTATTCGTTATCGTCCCCGATAATATAAGAGTTTTATTAATTTAATATTAAAAAATAAAAATGTACAATTGCAGGCTTATCGCTAATACACAATAGCTTCCAACCGATTAAAAATATAATATAATAATAACAATCTATATATTTTTTAAATTTAACACTTGAATTTACCACTTTAATGAGTTCTGTTTATATAAACGACTAGTTTCGAAAACTAACAGATGTTTTTATCTACTGGTAAAAATAATTGGTTAGTTTTTATTTATATATAAATATTCAAGTGTTAAATTTTTTTTAAATAATCAACATGTCGTTTCACAAAGTTAATGCCGAATCAATAAATAATCTATTATTATTTCAATCATTATTTTAATTTTTTATTTATACAATATAGTTTTTTTTATAATTTTATTAAATTTCAAGACGTTTCTACTTAACAATCTTATAATTAATAACGCAGTTCTTAAATAAAGAGACTAAACTCTTGTGCTTGAAGAGGGACTTACACTTATTATTTATTTATTTATTTTTTGATATTTTTTTAATGTGATTTTTTGTGTTTTTTTCCTGGTATATTATATTTGACCAGTGACCGGGTTTCTTCGTTACCGAAATCATCAAACTGGTTGGTAACTACGATACCCGGTCACTGGTCAAATAAAAAATATGATGAAAATTCTATAGATGTTATTTTATTGAAATGTCACTACAAATATTTCAACTAAAAATAAACTATAGATACTGGTCAAGATGTGTACCTTATTGTGGGCAGAAATTACTTTTAAGTACGTAAAAATAAAAAATAAAAACATTTGATCGGTCTAACTCTGAAGATGACGAGGATTGTATCGAAACCATTAGGAGACGAGTACCAAAAACATCTAAATTCAATTAAAAGAAGTCTGTTGTGCAAATGCAAATGCAAAATAAGAGAAGTCTGTTGTGAACTCAATCATAGAACGTCATGAGATTGATATATGAATGACTTGCAAAAATTTGAGTAGTGCGGTTGTCAATAATGATACAATGACGAATTTCACTCGTGTATAAAATGATGACTTAATGATCCTACGACAGTCGTAATTTTCCATATTATTCTTCAACTATGTTGAGATGTAAAAAAATGTAAAATAACTCCAAGGTTTAGAAACTTTGGTTAGAATAGTGAATATTATACGTATGCAAAGCGATCACTTCCATATGGAAGAAGAATATTCTTCTTTACCTATATTGAGATGTCAAAAAGCTGAAGCAATGCTTTGAGAATCGCCCTACAATACAATGTGTAGCTTTGCAAGGGGAGGGCGGGGAAGCTTGCAGCCTGGGAATTTGTGAACACAGTTTTTCCTTATTAATTTTGGCGCCGAAAGGAGAAAGTTTAGTAAGTCCGTCCCCAGGGTGAGATAGTGGAAACTTTTACCAGCCTACAAACTTTGTGGTCTGTTTTTCTTGCGAGTGTACTAAATTGTTTAATTAAATATACTCGTTAGAACACTTTTTGTTCCTAATTACAGCAATGTCTCCGCTTTGTATGGGCGGCAGTTACAAATTACGTTTTCACAATACTTCGAGTTTGTCCAAATGTTCTCACAAATTCAAGGTTGTACTTCAGTCTTAACTAAGTAACCAACTAACTAACCATCACGCCGCTTCCCGCAGGTGTAGGCAGAGAGAATAGAACGCCACATCACCCTGTCTTTGCAAACATTCTTCGTCTCTTTCACGTTCATGCATCTCCTCATACATACCCGCCGATTATTACGACTCCTAACCTGACCACTTTCAAGTATTTGGCATACTTGATCGTGCAATGTTTTTCTCGGTCTTCCTCTGCTCCTTTTTCCTATTACATTCTCCTCACAAATTTGTTTCATCGTTCTTTCCTCACTCATTCATTTTTATAGAAAGGAGTTTTTTTTAAACTTTATTGTTTCAACCATAGATGTCGCTTTTGAAGTTTATTTTAAATAAAAAGTGAAAGGCTGTATTATCACTTGCAAAATTTGCAAAACTTTAAAAAAAGTAATGTGGTTATCAATTTCGGTTAAAATAAGAAATAAATCAACGTTTAATGCCAAATTAGCCAATGACAGGTCATAAATCTTGTGAATATCCATTTTTATATCCATACACATCTTGATATTTTATAATCTTTAAATATTATTTATTTAATAGATATCCGTTCCTTCTGTGGAGGTGTCCTCAAAGTGCCTACAGGCTCTTCTATCCATTAACTCAAGTCAGGTCCGTGTCTCATAGTTCAGATGAAAACTGCAGTCGAGTTATCAGCAGTTGATATCCTGGGAGGTGAATACCTGGTGAAACCTTGTAAAAGAGGCAAGCATGATGGCGTCTCTCGGAAGGCATGTGGAGCAAGGCTTAAAAAACTGAATTAATTTTTGATATTTTTCCAATTTCTGTTCCTAGAAAGAAAAATTCCGCACAGTAGTTTTTTTGTGTGTACTCCACTTTACGTATGCGTGCGCGGCTTCATACTGTTTTTTAGGTGTTTCTATTAGTTGTTATTCGGAGTTGCTACGCGATGCACAATAACATTAAGGATTTAATTTTTGGTAAGGGAATGTAATTAGTTATGAGTATTCCAATGTTTTGGAATTTAATAAACCCTGATGATGACAAGATTCTTGTCGAAACTGGTAGATTAAAGTGTACTTATAATAAAAATAGTGGTTAAAACAAAGTTGTTTAATTTTATAAAGTTCATAAAATGTCCCACAAAGTATCTGCGAAAAACATTCAAGAAATGAATTTATTTCGTTTGTTTATTTTTGAGATTTAAAAATTGAAAACAAAATAAATACTTTCTTAGCTAATACATATAAGATAATGAGATGAATTTAGTATGGATTTTCGTCTTAATATTTTAAATACAGTTCCAACAAAAAATGGCAGACAAAACCCTTAATTTATATTTATATAAATATGTTAAACCTGAGACCGCTTGTACGACAGTTAAGCGAACAAACTACTACAAAACATTGGAGGACAATACATTAAAAGGGTGTTAATCGTAGTTTAAAACATTATTTTTGTTATCTTGTCGACTCATTTCCACCTGTTCTTGCGGCGTCATTATCTGCTCAAAGGTAAACAGAACAAGTGTATTATAGAGCGATGTCTTCCGTCCGAGATAACAAACTTTCAGGGGCCGTAATGAAATGTATACACCCCCTAATTCCGAATCAGCCTTTCTTCCACGGCTATCATCATTAGTTCAACAATTTCCTCTGTCAGCCTTTTAAAGGCAATCTATTCTAATTTTACTGGAACTAACCTTGCGGTTGACACAGGTATCCAATTCATATGTATTTTAAATAAATATATTGTAAGCTGTATAAAATTAAACAACTTTGTTTTTAAACACTTTTATTGGTACACTTTATCCAACCGGTTTCGACATGAACCTTGTCATCATCAGGGTTTTTGTACTAAATTCTAAAATTTGAAATACTCATAGTAAATTACCCTTCTCTTACCAAAAACTTATGAGAAACACGTGTCACAATGTATTGTATTGTATTCGTTACGCAATGCACAATAAAACAACATTTAGGAGCTTTTAAATCATATTTTCATATGGTGTACGGAGTGCGTGGAAGTTTTTGGTGAGGGAAGGGTAATTAATTATGATTATTTTAATATTTTAGAATTTAGTACATAAACCCTGATGATAACAAGGTTCTTGTTGAAACCAGTTAGATAAAGTGTACCAATAAAAAAGTGGTTAAAACAAAGTTGTTTAATTTTATAAAGCCAACAATATATTTATTTAAAAGATATATCAATTGGATACCTGTGTCAACCGCAAGGTTAGTTCCAGATGTTTTAAAATAAGGAAGTGACCATACCCCACCCTGAATTTTATTTAAATTTCGCTAAGAAATAATATATAAATTTATTAAAAATAATTTTGTTGTTATATCAGTAAAATCATAACACTTTAACTATAATGTCGTCTAGTTTCGAAGCTTAATACTTTGCACTATCTACAATATAATACCAAGGCTGGGTAAGTATCCATTTTACACAAAACAACTCCTAAACGGAGAAACCCAAATTTGTGAACAAGTATTTGGATACACTCAACTTGTTTTTCGCAGATACTTTGAGGCACATTTTATAAATTTTATAAAATAAAACAACTCTGTTTTAACCACTTTTTATTGGTACACTTTATCCAACCGGTTTCGACACGAACCTTGTCATCATCAGGGTTTATGTACTAAATTCTAAATTATTGAAACAAGGTTCTTGTCGAAACCGGTTGGATAAAATGTACCAATAAAAAGTGGTTAAAACAAAGTGGTTTTATTTTATAATGTATATTTATACCAATTATAATTACAATTATAATAAACCAAATGGGCTGGTAAGAATAAACACAAATGGTTTAAAATATACTCCACGCGGGTAGCACAAAATCATAACATTGTTTACGTTTATCATTCTGAGCATTTCCCCTTTTTTATTTCCTGCACTTACTTTCGGTAAAGTAAGCTTCGGGATTATGCGGGTTATATTTCAGGCAGCATCGCTAGGGTTAAGGCTCTCCCCATCCCCTTCATCCCTCCACTGCGGCTAGTCACGCGATGCAGACGTTACACATGATCGTATCAACGTGCGTGCTGCGCGAACCGAATGCAAAAAGGCAACTTTCTCGTAGGAAAATGAGCATTTAGGAAGTATCGCAGATGACGTTGAAAAGGTCGAACAAGATTCATCGTTATTTAATAATAATAAAACCCTTATCCGCACCCCAATGGTGCATAGGGCACTGCTTCATATGAACACAGTGTTATCGTGATCGTTTACACACGAAGGAAAGGTGATCAGCCCTCCGCTTCAGGTACCAGTCCAGGGTAATATTGAATAAATATTACAGTGAAAAAATCACTTATATTTATTTGACCCCCCTGGGAATCGAACCCGGGACCTCCAGAACGGTAGCCGAGCGTGCTGACCATTACACTACAGAGGCGGACAAAACTTCTTATTTACCATTCATACCTTCATCGTTATTTACCATTTATTATATCAGACACTGGATTATGTATGAAACGTTGTATAATGGATGTTCGCATAGTAATATTAGGGAAGAATGCAAGGCTGAGATAAGCATTATGTTTAAAAAAAATATTGTTTTTTAATTTTTTAATTAATTTATTTCATAGATACATAGATACATTCATAGATACATTTTTATTTGATAGATACATTTACTATATGTATTACGGCTCTTTAGGCATGGTCTATGTTGAGCCGAAATACTAACATTTAATACAATTTATTTATTTTTTTATTATTTATTATTATTTGTTTTTTTTTAATCATTAGATTATATACATCACATACAAGGGATACAATAATAATTTACATTATAAAGGTTTTACAATAAAATAATTACACCTGGACTTAAATTAAATCACTTTCTACCTTGTCCCTTCCAATGCTCTCAGAACTCTGCTTAATAAAAGCTTTCTTCATCCCACCATAGATGTCTCTAGTTAATACTGAATATTTTCGCACACTGTGTTTCGAGTTTGATCAATATATCAAGAAGTTTCAAGAATTTGAGTTGTGTGGATGTCAATCACGGGTAAAATTAAAAATAAAATTAAAAATGAAACAGACAGACCCATAGTGCTCTTCAAGAGAATCCAGATGGAAGAAAACTACCTAGAAGACCTCTAAATCGATGACGTGATAGCTGCTAGTCCACGTCACAAGATATGGATAAGAGATCAATCAGGTCCTTGGATCTATAAGTAGGAGGAAGAAGAAGTTATGAGTATTAGAGCTGAATCCTTTATAAATAAAGCGAATTTAGAATCGTTTCCCGAATCATTTCACATGCACGAATGTACCTTATTAATTTATGTAGATAATTATCAAGTACTGAATTTTACACAAGAAAGCAATGGTTTTCAATATATAATTGTTAATTCAGCATTGATGAAGAAATTTTTGGAATGGAATATGGAAGTCTGGGCATTTATACGGCTTACAATATGTTTTCATATGGCATGACTAATCAATTATTACACTGATTAATATTTCGCGAGAAACCCTATCCGAAACTCACGATTATAACAATATTTCAAAATGATTGACGAATAACCATTTCTAGAACGAATGGGGAGGGGATAATACTAATCCGAAAACACTTATGCCTTTTGAATACTTAAACAAACTTCTGCACGTAATTATATAATAAATCTCAAAGCTTCCGCGTTACTTCCTTTAAACGTGAATAAATTAATAAGACCCACCGAACATAGGAGAAATTTCATTATTATTTAATGATATTCATTAAAGTATTAAAATAATGAAGTTTAGACTCGAGACAATTTAATCCGAGCGCTATGAGAAGCTGCCTTATTACGGTAGAATGGAGCAGATACTTGCTAGAAACTCATAACGGGGTTCCACAGGGCTCCGAGCTCTGCCCTATATCCTTCTTTCCAAACAATTAAGTTACTTGTTTAACTCTATATGGAGCTTTTAGAATTCAATCAGTGTAAGGCACACTTTCAATTTTTTTTAGTAATATATCAAAAATACATAAAGAAGAATATAAAACTTCATTCATTGATTCAGTAGTCATTTTGTGGCCATATCTATCCATATTTAATTTAAGGTTTAAATGGTGGTATTTACCAAGTAAAACTAAAGTTTAAAAAATATTAAAAAATCTGGGCATATCTTTTTTTATCACTTTTTACATATCCTATATCCTTCATTCTAAACAATTAAGTGACTTGTACAGCTTTTAGCATTCAATCAGTGTAAGTCACATTTTCAATTTTTTTAGTGTTATTCAAACATAGCCGAATGTTTGATTGATGTATGATTTATGAAAGATTAATTTAGTGTTTTTTGCCTTTTTTACTGCTGCAAACACATTTGATATATTGCTAACTCCTTTCAACAACATCATACATAAAAAAACTTGATTTTTCAGAGATCGTTTTTAAAGTTAAAAAATATAATAAAATTTATTACAAATAAATATCAAGCCACTTATTGAATGTTTTACTGCACAACAATTTATTTTAGGTAAAAACCTGAATGTTTTTTTTTCCGTTTGAAAAATATTTAGTATATATTTTAAAAAAAATCAAACAATACTTTAAAACTAATAAACAACACTTTCTGCCCTCTAGCGGGTAAATATTAAGTTTAAAATATGCCGCTTTTGCTGGGATATAGTTCATTTTCTAAGCATTTCGAAAACATGCACAACTCAAAATTGACGATTTATGTATACGACGATGTTGACAAGATTGAGCGATATTTAAACTATAGAAACGTTTTTTTTTTGCTCTTTGAATATGCAATTTGTTTCTAGAATAACTCTATTTATCTCCATTCAGGCTATTACGGACTTAAAGCGATTGATTCCTGAAGCCTTTATATGGATGTCTTCAGATTAATTTAGATGAGTAAAAATCTAGTGAGCTAGAACATATTATTGTAATTATTATAGTACGTTACATTCACGAAAATTGATTAAACTCGGATGTGGTTTAAAACAAACATAATAAGGATAATTTGTAACAAACTTCCAATCTAATATCCCGTCCATCAGCTTGTCTTTAAAGTTTTATTCGCCATTTGCAAGATCATATTGGTATGATCTTGAGATGGTGATAATGGATCGTTTTTGATATCTCAACATAGATGAAGAAGAATATGAAAGTCTGAACATTGACAGGGCTTATAACCCTCATAAGTTGGTTTAAGTGATCTCACTACACGTGTAACATTAACCAATTCTACCCATGATTGACAACCACACTACTCAAATACTTGAAACTTTAAGATATATTGATCAAACTCTCTCATTTGCATGTGAGGTCCAAATCCTGGATTTTATTCACATACTTTCACATACTTTAAAAATCATTTTTTCAAACATAAAATTTGACCAGTTAATTTATTTACTTCGTATTCAAATTCCCTACTTTTCAGCGAAATAAAAGTTATTTGTTCTTAATGATTAAAGAAAACACTTGTTTTTTACCACTTGAGTTTTATTATAGACTACATGTTTCAGAAGTTAAACTTCCATCATTCAGGTCTGTATAATGACTAAAATATAAAATATAAAATTGTTTTATAAATAAGGAGAGGGGAAAGTAAGGGGAAGGGGTTAGTCAAGGGACGGAGTTTGAAAACAACGGAAGAATGGAAAGCAAATGTCATTATACAGACCTGAATGATGGAAGTTTAACTTCTGAAACATGTAGTCTATAATAAAACTTAAGTGGTGAAAAACAAATGTTTTCTTTAATCCTTGTGACATGTCTTACCACAAAGTTAATGCCGAAACAATAAATAAAATTATTTGTTCTTGTTACAGTTTCAAAATAATTTTCAATTTCCATTTTCTTGAACATCTAAAAATTCTATGAACAAAGTAAACACCATTCCAATTAATTAGCATGAGGCTAATAGAAACAACACAAAGCTCGAATACAATGATGACTGCGATTTCCAAATCTGACTTCCTTTTATAGTTTCCCTTTAAAGGGGGGTACACAAACCAAACCGCTTTGATCAGTGAGAAAACAATTTAAATTTCGCCATAAAATTGGGTGAATTTAATCAAAATAGAATAGACCAAAGCAATCATTTCATTAATTATTATTTGTTCCGCGTCACGAAGAAATTTGAATTCTTTAGCGAGGTAAACGGAAAAGTGGTGAATATAATTAAATAATGTTTCCGTGTCTCGAATCAAGTGATTGGTATAATTTTCGTGCAACATTTAATAGGTTTTATATATTTATTAATCTGGAAACCAATTTATAATGAAATTCGGATTTCAGGTAAAATTTTAACCATTTATTCAATCCTTATTCGTATTAAATTATCAAGCAATCAAAGTTCAAATATAAAAAAATATAAATCAAAGTTCATTTGTCATATTTTCTCATTTTTTTCTATTTTCTCATTTGTTTATTTTAAATATGCCTCTTACTTTATGTTTTTCTCATTTATTTCATTTAAATATTCTTCTTATGCCTATTTATTATGTCTGTTTATTGTTTTTATATTTTGCCATGTATTAGTTTTGAATATTCAAAAACACTTTTTTGTAACTTTATTACTTGTGTTCCAGTCTTGTTAACCTTAATCCCATGTCCCAAAATGAGAAATACAAATTACTCATCGGGAATATTATATATATGGCTTATGTATGTAATATGTTTTGAAAAAAAAGGAAGAAAAAAACCTTAATCTGGTATTACTCGTAATAAAACTACAAAATGTTGACTGTAGATTAATTTTAAACTAGACGCCTATTTAATAAAAAAAAGTCTAATTTACTTGTCGTTGTAGGCAGAAAATATAAAGCAACACCAATATGTCATTACTTATAACCCATGTCGATCGAATGAGTGAAAAAATAACAGTAAAACCAAATTTTGAGACCAATAAAGTTGTAAATAGAAGCAGATGAATACTGAAGAAAATTCAACATAATCAAATGAAAACGATCATAAGATAAAAATGATCAAAACAAAAATTATTGAAAAATTACGAAAAAGAAAATTAATGAAAACTTGGCTTGATCATTTCAAAAAGTCTTATCGAGCGGTATGTATGTGGAGATGCATGAATGTGGAAGAGGCAAATATTGTTTACAGTATACATCAGTAACATCTAGTACTTTGACTTTGGTTTATTATAAATAAATATTACTAGGTAGCTCTAAGTGAGTGACTGGTTTCTAGGAGAAACCAATCTAGAATAACCTTCCCAGACTATGCGAGTACGCACACGATTGCGGCTACGTTTTCGTCACCAATGTGTCACCAACATACCTACATGTACCTTACAGTTTGCAAAGACAGATTGATGTGGCGCTCTATTCTCTATGCCCACCCCATCGGGGGAGCGGCGTGATGGTTCGTCAGTTAATTAGTTTTGAATAATGTGAAATTAACAACTCGCTTCAAGTCTTGTTGGTCACATAGCACAGGGAGATCTTATAACGGTACGAAATGTGTGAGGGTAGGTGACTGAAATTCGAGTGGAGAATACACAGTATGGATGCACTCACAAGTAGCGAGGGGCATGTTTCGGTACACTGGATATTAATTTGCCGGCAATTCAACAAGTTTGTACCTGAAAACCCCGCTGCGAAAGGGGCCTAAGTCAATTTAAGAAATTAATAGAATTTTCTTGACAGTATCCTCAATATTGAGATTAAAAAATTTGGCTTACACGCATGATGTCTGGAGTGCGAATACCGATGAGTTCAACATGTAAAATGATTTCAGACTCTATGATAGTGATCAGGAAACTTTTATAGCCATTTTTATACATATATATATCAAACAAAAGATACAGCGTATGTAAATATGTGCAACTTATCATTAAAGCAATTTGATTCATATTTTTAGTGAATTTAATAATGATTCTAAGGAATACTTCGGATTTTTTGTTTTAAAATATGTATTCATAACGTGTGATTTTCAATTTAGTATTTTGATAAACATTACGTACGTACATACGGTCAAATTAACGGACATCGAATTTATTTCAGTTAATTATTTACCATTTATTATAAATTAACCACTAATTGAGTTAAATTATTAATTAATTAATTAAATTGAATTAGTGGTCTAATACAAGTAGTATATTTTTAAATAATCAACGCGTGAATTCAACTAAGTTGTTCATTTTTTTGGAAAAGTCCAACTTCCAACTGCATAGGTGCTGACATAATGAAAGCTATCCCGCCGCATGCCCAGATCTGATACAGAAGCATCTAGGCTTCCTGACAGATCTGCTCGTCTATCCAAATTTAAAACACAGTAAGGGACATTTTTTTTGTAGTAGGTTTTTTTTGCATTTTTGGACTAAGTAGAGTCTACTTAGTCCATAAATGCAAAAAAAAACCTACTACAAAAAATGTCCCTTACTGTGTTTTAAATTTGGACAGCCGCGCTCTTGCAAAGCAATTTTTTTTAACTATGTTGCGAAATTGATTGAAAATGTGAAAAAACATAATGTTGTATCCCGATTTTACTGTGAATACATTTTAAAGCTTTCAATATCCCTGTCACTGCCAATTTAAATACATACAAGTTTGTAAATCCGCTACCAAATTTTCTAGAAGTACCCTGGTGTAGGCAGTGAAAGGGATTAGTATTTAGTTCAATTAGTCAGCTAGATCCGATTCCGACCCGACGTTGGCCGGTACACAGACGCCCACAACCCCGACCAGCACAGCAGACAGACACGGAATAGTGCAAAGACACTCACAGACAATATAGGTGCTGACAGTTTAACTTGGCTCCCTGGTGCTTTGAACTTACAGTATCTACTTTGTAAAATGAATTAGCATGTTCCAGTGCACTTCCGTTAGGCGCCTTGCGACGTGCGCCTGTGCAGGCGGCTTCCGTCACGCGAACATTCTTACGGGCAGGTATTTCATTCACTTAAGGGAAGCAAATAGCGTTTGGAAAACATAATTCTAGCATGTTCTAATTACGCGTCCTTCCCCGTTCATATTCAGGTGCACTCAATGCAAACAAATTCATTTCCCCGCTAGCGGCGAATTGTGACTCCGAGCGGGAATTACGAGCTTTCTGAACAGTTCATTTGATTCTAAAGTTATTTATGAAATATGTTCTGTGCTTTGAATGCAATTTTGGATTTTACCTCACATAAACGTTAATCAAGGTTTTTTATTGATACCTCAACACAGATAAATAAAAAAAACCCAATAGTTTTTATTTTATTTTAAAAGTGGTGAGAAGTATTTCGCTGTTTTTATTATTATCATTACATAATAGTAAATGAAGGTCCATCAAAAAGTTTTAGATGTTAAACTTCAATAGACGACAATAGAAGAATATATATACATATATATATATATATATATATATATATATATATATATATATATATATATATATATATATATATATATATATATATATATATATATATATATATATATATATATATATATATATTTCTTCTCCGTCTTAATCCTCATTGCTGAGGGTTGTGACCCTTGCAGAAGCAATGACTCTTCTCCAGTTATCCCTTGACTGCGCTGCACGTAGCGCTCCAACCACTGAGGTGCCTGCTGCTGCCTTAATTTGATCGGTCCATCGTGTGGGGGATCTTCCTCTCCCTCTCTTTCCCTCCAGGCTACCGATCACAACTAGGCGTTCCAGGCTATCCTCGTTGCCACGCGCAACGTGTCCAAAGAACTGGAGAATCCGTCGGGTACAGATATTGGCCAGAGACAAGCCATCCAAGCGTAGTTCCTGGCGAATGGACTCATTGGTGCGTCTAGCTGTCCATGGAATTCGGAGCATGCGCCTCCAACACCACATTTCGAAGGCATCAATTTTTCTCCTTTCTGCTGCTTTTATAGTCCATGTTTCAGCAGCATAGAGAAAAATGGAGTGGACCAAGCTCCTGACAAGCTTCATCTTGGTGTTGTTACTCACACCCCGGTCTTTCCAAATTTTGTCTAGCTTAGACATGGCACTTTTGGCGATGGCGATACGACGTCTAATCTCTCCTTCACAAGTTCCTTCATTGCTGATTTGAGATCCAAGGAACTGGAACTCGTTTATTATCTCTAAACCTTCCAGTGAGTTCCCGAGATCACCAAACTTCTTAGATCGATCTATGATCATGATCTTGGTCTTGCTTTGGTTAATCTCTAGTCCCAGTGCCTTGCTCTCAATCTCTACTCGTTTAAGGAGATCTACCATCTCTTTTGGGTCTTTGGCCAGAAGTGTTGTGTCGTCCGCATATCGTATATTGGACAGCTTTACGCCACCAATGGACACTCCTCCATTCCATTCGTAGAGAGCCCTGCGCATGATGTATTCCCCATAGATGTTAAACAGGTCAGGGGAGAGTATGCATCCCTGTCTTACACCTTTCTCAGTGGGGAAGCTTGCAGTGTTTATGCCATTGATTCTTACGATTGCCTTACTTTGGGCATAAAGTCCATGGATGAGTTTTATCAAATGGGATGGGACTCCCATCTCCATGAGTACTTTCCACAGATGTTCCCACTTCACGCAGTCGAAAGCTTTTTTGTAATCGATAAAGCATAAAACTGTTGGCGTCAGGAACTCTCGGCTTTTTTCGATCACTTGGCGGATGTTGAGGATCTGCTCTCTTGTTCCTCTTCCTTTCACAAAACCAGCTTGTTCCTTTGGTATTTGCCATCCAATGTAACTGTGTAATCGTGCTTTTAGAACATATAGCATTATCTTGCTGGTGTGAGAGATAAGTGCTATTGTCCTATAGTTTTCACACTTTTTGGATGAGCCTTTTTTGTGAAGAGGAATGAAAACAGATTCAGCCCATTCCTGAGGCCATGTTCCCGTTCTCCATATGAGGTTGCAGAGATCCAGCACTGTTTTTATGCCCTTATCCCCTAGTTCTTTTAGAAGCTCGGCCTGTATGCAGTCATTGCCGGGGGACTTGTTGCATTTTAGTTTTTTCAGTGCATTTCGAATCTCTTCTTCCAAAATGTCGGGTTCCATGGTTTGATTCTCAAAGGAAGGACTTCCTGCTGTTGAGGTCTCGGCATATAGTCCGGAGCAGTAACCTCGCCATCTCTCCAAGACGCTGCCAATGTCCGTCAGAACGCTTCCATTTTGGTCCTCTATTGCCCATGTCTGAGGTTTGAAGGCACGGGTTAAGAGTTTAACCTTTTGTAAAAGATCCTTTGTAGTGACGCTATTCGCTTTATCTTCTATCTCAGCACAGATATCCGAAATTTGTTTATTTTTGTCTCGTCGGCAATGTCTTTGTATATCTTTATTGAGCCTAGAGTATTCTTGTTTCGCTTCTGCAGATGAGGTTCCTTTTACTCTCATCGCTTTTCGCTTTGATATCATATCCCATGTGGGGTCTGATATCCAAGATTTCCTCTTTTCATTTCTCGGCTCCTGATATTTCATTGCAGTCTTGACAATTTTCTCTTTGAGACTGTTCCAACGCTGTTCGACATTTTCAGAGGAGTTTACGTTGAAATCAGCGTCTTGTTTCCTGATATCTGTGCCAAAACATTTATATATATATATATATATATATACATATATATATATATATATATATATATACATATACATATATATATATATATATATATATATATATATATATATATATATATATATATATATATATATATATATATATATATATATATATATATATATATATATATATATATATATATATATATATATATATATATATACATATATATATATATATATATATATATATATATATATATATATATATATATATATATAAATATTTATATATATATATATATATATATATATATATATATATATATATATATATATATATATATATATATATATATACATATATATATATATATATATATATATATTCTTTATCAAGACTGATTAATACTTATCATCAACTACATAGGTATTAATTAAGTATTTATCAGTCTTGATAAAGAAGCGGTTAGCTTCAAAACCGTTAGATATTATAATTAAGTTTTAATAAAAAAAATTACAATGATTTAAAAAAAACTTAGATTTTAATTATAAAATGGAAAATCACAAAGTTAGTGGTTCAAATATAAATTATACAAAAAACGTTGATCCCATCAGTTCGGTCCAGGTGCTTCAATTCAGACATACAGAAAGTTCAATACCCCGAGTAAATAGAAACATCCAAACTTTATTGGAAACAGTTTTATTGCTTCTTCGTCAATACGGTATAGGGGTGGTTTAAAATTTTTAATTAAAAACTGACGGCGGTTACTGAATATAAACACCCCTTGAGTAGTGCCGTTGTATCGACCAGAGCGACGTGCTTCGGGCGCGGTTGGGTCCGGGAAATTATTGCTACTTTCGGCTTCTAGTGGCTTTGTATCGGTCAACTGCGCTTCTCAAACTGGATTTTATGAATTTTATCAATTGATTCGCGCTCTGCAAAAGCTCTTATTATTATTATTTTTAGATTTGGCATTTAATTTGTAGAACTCCATTTGAATTCATATATATGATAAAAATCAAAAACTATTTTTTTTGTTCTACTAAGTTGTATTATATTAACTTTATAAAATTACAATATATTTTTTTCAACTGTATAAGTTTGTTTTATTCACTTCTTTATTATAAGTACACTTTTTAAACTACTTTTTAAAGCAGAAACTCTTTTATTAGTGTGTGAGGTCCAAATCCTGGATTATAATCACATACATGAGAAACACCAGAAAAATATCCTTTTCATTTTATTATTTTAGCTCTATATATTATTTATAGATGTGGCATTTAATTTGTAGAACTCCATTTTAATTTATGTATTAAGTGTCAAAATAAAACACTGAGTTTTTAAGTCTATTAAATTGTATTTAATTGTTAAAAAAAAACACATATAAATTGATTTTGTGACAATTGCTTCGCCTATGGCAAACGAATGTTAAAATTTGCTAGTTAATGCCATAATAGGCGGAAAAATTGCGGAAAAATAGATTTTTATGTGTTTTTTAAACAATATAATACAACTTAATATAAAAAATGAGGTCTTCCGCTGCCTTTTTTATTCTCAAGTCTCTATTGAATATTTTTGGGGTCCATCTTGTGGGGTCCTGACATGCAATATGTCCCACCCATCGACATTCAAAAGACATTATACTGCGCTTAATATAAATTTATATTTAGTAATTGTATAAAAAAATAACGTTACAAAAATCTCAAGGAAGTGCTTGAAACATTGATCATATGAAAATAGTAAATTGTTGTATTTATTTGGTTTTGGAAAGCCGTGTGTTATCCCCAGGGAACCGATGATAGCAGAATTTACGTTTTCCGTGAAAGCTTTTCAGCATTCTCCCGTAAATTAGGGTGACGTTTTGTTAGCTGGTTGAGCTTATGGTGAAATAACAAAAAGGTTTCCCGAACTCTATCACTGAACTATATATTTGACCATAGTTAGCGACTTATCAAACCTAATGCAATTTAGCAGCAGTATTTACTTAATTGTGAGTACGTAAAAATACGTATTTCACGCGCCCTTCAGTCAAAGCCCGTGTTAAGTCAGTCAACTTACATATCGTCATATATCAAAGAACGTCATAAATCAAAAATCGTCAATTTTCACTTGTGCATGTTTTCAAAATGACCAAAAAATGTACCATATCCCAGCAAAAGAAGCATGTTTTTAACTTAATATTTACCCGCTACAGGGCAGAAAATGTTGTTTTTGCATTTTGAAGAAAAGGTATTGTTTTTTTTTAATATCCTAAATATTTTTCAAATGGAAACCTTCCAAACCTTCAGGTTTTACCTACAAAGATCTGTTGCACAGTAAAAAGTTCAATAAATGGTTTTATATTTATTTTAAATACATAGTTTTATGTTTTTAAACTTTAAAAACGTTTTCCTGAAAAATCAAGTTTTTTTTAATATATGACGTTCTTGAAAAGAGTGAGCGAATTGTGAGTACATAAAAATACGTATTTCATGCGCCCTTTAGTTGAACCCCGTGTTGAGTCAGTCAACATACATATATCACATATACATTTTGAAAACAGGTATAATATAATTTTAATAAATGATATTTTAGAGATCAAGATCCGCAAATAACGCGATTTTTACCGAAAATCGATATTAATTTACATACATTATTTAGATAGTATAAAAACAGAGAACCTGCAGATATTGCCAACCAGTCGATCGCCAAGGATCTTACTTGAAAGAAAGACAACTAGAGGAAGACCAAAAAATTCACGGATACTACAAAAAGATAAAACGATTCAAAGGCATTGCCTAGGTGACGTTGCCCATGAAAGAAAGACTTACAACCTGAAAACAAGAAAAGCTGGCCCCACAGTCTGCAAAGACCTACTTTTACATGGTGATATTGTGCGTCTCAAAATATTTGCGAGAAATTATTTAAAAAGTGGTATTAAACAATAATTATGACGTCACCTGAGCTAAAGTTTAAAGGTCATCACAGTATAGCACTGGTCATGGTCAAGCTTTTATTTAACTGACCGGTGACCTTTACCAAATTCGGGGTGAGTTGTTTAATTTCCCTTTAGTTTTGTTTTATTCGGAATCATATTTTTATTTTTCGTCGGCTCCAAATTTCGCACTCATTTAGCGCATATCGTTCACTCCATTCAACAACGTCATATATCAAAAAACAAAAATTTTCAGGAGATCGTTTTTAATGTCAAAAATATGATAAAATGTATTAAAAATAAATATCAAGCCACTTTTTGAACTTTTAATGTGCAATAGATCTTTTTGGGTTTGAACCTTAAGGTTTAATCTGCATTTGAAAAATATTTATTATATTTAAAATAATAATTAAACAATACCTTTTCTTTAAAATGCAAAAACAACGCATTCTGCTTGGAAGGACTCTAGTTTTGAGGTTGCGATTTCGGTATCAAAAGTTCAGTAAATTGTTCTAATGAAATTGAAAAAGATAAAACATTTAAACTCTACACCTTCAGTCTGTCCAAGCGCAGAATGGCTAAGCTAATTTGTCCATTCATTACTTTTACTACCGCTATTGTACCATGCCATGTTTTGCGTAGCACTCTAAGCTCAGTGAATTTTCGTTACATCGTTTGTAATTTTTTTAAACAAACTCCTACTGCCGCTAAAGTGCCATTTTTTGATGAAGCAAATCATGATGTAATTTCTTCTTCTTACCCTTATCTGCACCCAATAATGGATAGGGGACTGCATTTTATTGACGCAGTGTTAACTTGATCGTTACTTGTATGACGGCAAGGTGATCACTTCTGCGCTTCAGGGACCAGCCCAGTGTAAGTAAATATAAGAATTGCAATATTATAAGTAAATATTAGAATTACAATATAAAGAGTGTAAAATCACTAATATTTTCATTAATTGATTCGGCAGTCATTTTGTGGTAACATCTATCCATTTTTAATTAATGTTTTACTTGGTAAATACCACTATTTCTTAAAATCTATTGTGACAAGTGTTTCGATGCATTCCGCATTATTACGGTGTTTGAAAATGATGTGGAATGCATCAAAACACGTGTCACAATAGATTTTAAGAAATAGTGGTATGTACTAATTAATAAATTAAAAACCACAAAATATATTTTCACTCCTTACTGGGAATCCAACCCGGGACTTCCAGCACTGTAGCTAAATACGCTTACATCACGCCACGAAGGCAGACAAAGTCATTTACTTTAGAGAAATTCGAAAGTATTTTTCAAAGAATTTGGAAGCAATTTTAACATTAATTTTTATTTTTAATCTATTTTTGAGCCGTAAAATGAAAGCTTCATGTTAAAGAAAGTTAAAAGTAGAAACGTTCTGCCTTTATTTGTAATTATAAGTAATTGCCATGGAACTGAAAATCAGAGGTTTCCACGCCAAGACACCATCTACCTACATTTACATTCTATCAAAGTTCAAACATTTTAAAATACAAATTTTAAAAGTAAAAGTAATTTCCGTTAAATCCGCCATAAGTTATAAAATAATCCAATATATTTACGACCGTGAATATTTAAATTGGAAGACCATATAAATTTTACGACGAGCTTCGTAAATTTCTCTTTCTGCACTCCTCCCGTCAAAGGGTTATTTTTTTAGTATGCATCAGCACTTCCGTCGGAATCAAATATTTAGGATAACCCGCTCAAGCCCGGCGCACATCTGCCCGGAACCTTTTTCCTACGCCAAACGGATATCGAACCGACGAGAAAATAAAAACAACATACCACGGGTTTGTTTGCTTCCCCATATCCCTTGATGAAAGGCATGTGAAAGAATTTTACATTACATCATTTGAAGTCTGAATTAACTACAGAATTTGCGCTTTACATATCGCCCACTCCTTTCAACAACGTCATAAATAAAAAAAACATGGTTTTTCAAGATATCGTTTTTAATTAATTAAAATTAAACACTTGAATATATTACTTTAATGAGTAAATAGTGGATATTTAACACTAACGATAGAAGCGTAAAATATATATAATAAATGGAATTACGCTTCTTCTCCAGAGCGCTCGTTATTTTATTATTTGTCCTTCAAATCATATTTGGTCTTATTTTATTAAAATTAAACACTTGAATATACCACTTTAATGAGTTTTATTTATATTTACGACCAATTTCAAAAACGACAGGTGTTTTCATCTTCTGGTACAAATTAAAACATCTGTCATTTTCGAAACTAGTCGTAAATATGAATAAAACTCATTAAAGTGGTATATTAAGTGTTTAATTTTCATAAAATAATCATGTCATTCCACAAAGTTAATGCCGAATCAATAAATAATATCGTTTCAAAGTTTAAAAATATAATAAAATTACTTTTTACTGTGCAACAGATCTTTTTAGGTAAAACCTGAATGTTTTTTCTCCATTTGAAAAGTATTTAGTTTATTTTTAAAAAGAATTAAACAACACTATTCCTTAAAAATGCAGAAACAACACTTTCTGCCCTGTGGTAAATATTAAGTTAAAAATATGCTGCTTTTGCTGGGATAAAGTACATTTTGTGGACATTCCGAAAACATGCACAACTAAAAATTGACGATTTTTGATAAATGACGTTGTTGAAAGGAGTAAGCGATATTACACTGCATCTAGAAACCAAATATTTCTTTAATTATTTTTTTTATAAAAAAATTGAAATATGTATTACTGATATTTTTATGTCTACCGGTTTCGAGACGTACCCGTTTCTTCGACAATCACTACCACAGCATACAAACAATACTACCTGTCACTACCATAGCACTATTCGCACACTAAAAAGGGAATAATGGAAAAAGAGCTTAATTATAAAATGCTCTCATAAAAACATGACCAATAATGGTTTATGTATATACTTATATAACGTGGTAATATTTTTCTTTATAAATTAGGTGTAAATAATATGTAAAGTGGGTGTATAATAATAAAATAAACAATGTGTTGCTTTGTAATTAAAGAAACGACACTAAAAGTTTATTCTTAATTAATTTTTACAATAATTTTTATATCTATCTGATTCTGACAGTTAGCAATATTATCGGAAGTCTTTTGTTTTATTCTGAGCGACGCATGCAACATCTGGTGGTAGAACTGTTTTATGTAGGTACTATTTGTAAGTACTTAATAAAATGTATGGGTAGGTACCTAGTTATTTTATTACATATATACGTAAATAAATAACTTCTTCATTTCTGCTAAGAAATTATTTAAAAATGTTTGGTGCGTCTTAATTGAGTAATATATTAAATTTTCAAAATGTAACTTTTGATCTGATATTTGTAAATCAATTTAAAACGTCTGAACGAATCCACCCTTTGGTCTTTGCTCGTTTATACGGAGCATTTAAAATGAGATTATTCTTCGGAAATTCACTTCAAAGTTCCGAAAAGGGACGCTTGACATCACTGGAAATAAAAAAAGTTGTAGCGACATTTTATTTAAGAAAAAACTCAATATACCCTTAACTTTCCGTCACTCCATTTGCCAAACTAAACAACCCAACTTTTCCGTCCTCGACTATCTAATCATATTTGAACGGTTGGGGGAAATACTGATCAGTGTCTTTACACATATCGTTGTCATTCAGGGGAAAGTGAACAACTAACAAAATGTAAAATATTCAGGAGGGCCATTTAAGTCACTCTTGTTTGGCAAGAAAATAAACATCAATGAAGTTTTTCAGGGCAATATTAAGCTAGTAAGATATCAAATAGTCAATAATACGTTTTAAAAAAAGCACTTTACACAATCAATACACTGTATATATATATATATATATATATATATATATATATATATATATATATATATATATATATATATATATATATATATATATATATATATATATATATATATATATAAATATATATATTTAAATATATATATATATATATATATATATATATATATATATATATATATATATATATATATATATATATATATATATATAATATATATATACATATATTTATATATATATATATATATATATATATATATATATATATATATATATATATATATATATATATATATATATATACATAAATATATATACCTACGTATTCCTTTCAAGGGGTGTTAGGTCAGCTTATGAAAATATGACCTCAGTAAAAGTGCCTTAGTTTTCGAGATATTTCCACTTTTATGAATATCTACGCCTTAGATCAGTTTTCTGAGTGAGAGTCTTCTTAAAATTTTCATATTTTAGGATTCTAATTTTTGTTGAGAGCCATCTATCTTTATAGGACTGAGAAAGTTTTTATTTAACCGAAACCCTTTTTGACCAGAGACCAGGTTTATGAACAAGTATTTGGACACGCTCATAATCTAACCTAGCATTTTTCACAAATGTATTTTTATCTGTCGGCAGCTTGAAGAAAATATTTCCCGGCAGAATCATAACTTATTTTTTTACAGGGGTGACATTGATCATTCTTCCTTTAACTTTTCATTTGACATCTTGGCAGTCATATGTTTTTTCCCTCGACTGACAGATTTGCAAGAGTTGTAAGGGATGTGTAAGGCTTATGTAATATAATAATAAAAGATCCTTTATCGTATTAAGATTTGAATATCTTTTTGCATTCATATTTGGATATCAGATAAAATCTTTTACAAAAGCTCAAAGGAATTTTTGCAGATATTTTTTTAAGTGCGTCGTTTTTATTCGGGATTGATGCTGTCTTTCGAGAAGATCACCCGTTGGATTTGGTGACTTTATTTACTCGTTTATTAAAAAAAATTCATACGTATAAATACCTATATGAAATTGTATGAAATGAAAAAAGTAACTGGCTAACCATCACGTCACGTCTTTATATGTAGTTTATTTTAGCAACATTTATAAAGTTAAATATTGCCCAGACTTTTTCACTATCTTTATTCATCTATGGATATTAATAACAAATCACCCAGGATTGCGCTCATAATTTCTAAAATGATAAAGCTAAACGCATTTAAACAATGAAATTTTGTATTTACAACATTTTGAGTGTGTCCAAATACTTGTTCACAAAATCTGGATTATCTCCAATTACAGGAGTTACTTTCATATTATTTTTTTAACTATACCAATATAAGAATTTCTGCTTAGTAAAAAGCTTCTTTACATCTCACCAATAGATGTCTCTAATAAAGTTCTAGTGATTCAAGAACAAGGTTTCTAAATTGGTTCATATTTATAGAACTTCCAAGAATTTGAGTAGTGTGGTTGTCAACAATAGGTAGAATTGGTGAATGTTATACGTGTGTAAAGTGATCACTTAAACCAGCCTATGTCGGTCGTCAGCCCCGTAAATGCCCAGATTTCCATATTCTTCTTCATCTTGGATGAGATGTTAAAAAATAATATTAAAAAATAAATTTTGTATTAATTGTTATTATTATTTTCTATTATTTTTTGTCTGCTTATAAAAATAATACTTGACACTGGCAGAAATATCTTTCACTGGATGACTACAAAATAAACCATTAAAAAAAAACAAACAAACAAATCATCCTGCTACTATTTTCGACGTCGGTCCGCAGGTACGCCATAAATGATTAATGATATTCGTCAGCTTTGAGCATTCCGTAATATCATTACCGCACGTACGTACGTCGCGTTATTTACCCAATAGAACAATTGTTTCATTGTAATGTGGAGTGAATCGATCACATCAAAGGCGACGGGCTCAAAACGTATCATTATGTCAAATGACAGTTTGCTCCGAAGTGCCATTGGCCATTGTGGCGACAATAATTGTTATTAGTGTACATTGTGCTTTACACCCCGAACCGCCACACCTGGCAACAGCCCCTCCACACTGCCCTGTAGGGGTGGTTTCGATTCAAAGGAAAATCTTGACAGCATTGACGTCTGGGATGACAAATGCCATATCGATATCGATAAAACTTATTTTTGACATCTCAACATAGATGAAGACGATTATGGGAGTCTGGCATTTAAAGAGCTTACTATCGTCGTAGAATGGTTTTCAACTCCCAGTTGAAGATAATCCAGATGTTTAAAAAAGTATTTGGCCACATTCAAAATGTTGTAGATATCATAACTTCTCCTCAAATCGTTAAAAAAAAAATTTACTCGTTATCGATTTCACCATTATATATTTTTAATCAAATCGACCAGCGACCGGGTTCTCATCACACTTTGTATGTTGAATGTAGTTACATTGGGTAACCTTGCCTAAATTTATATACATGCATATAAGGGTATACAACGCAACACAAAATTCAATCACCAGCCGACCGCCGTACAGGTAACACGTTATAACATGTCGGATTTTTTTTTAAGATTGTATTTTGATAATTTTTAGAATATATACATATTTGTATTATATATATATATATATATTTATATATATATATATATATATATATATATATATATATATATATATATGTATATATATATATATATATATATATATATATATATATATATATATATATATATATATATATATATATATATAAATATATACATATATATATATATATATATATATATATATATATATATATATATATATATATATATATATATATATATATATTAATAAATTTATATATACGTAAAATGTTGCCTGGATTTAGAGAAAATAAGTAAGGTCCAAGTTTATATGAAGATTGTGTTGAATTCAAGCCGCCTACCAACAGAAGTTCGACTACAAACATAACGGCCTATGTCCACATTTTCACAAGGTGACCGACATTTTTACTCGTTATCGATTTCACATTAAAAGTAACGCATTGAAGCTCGTTCCATAATGTGGAGTGACAAGCACTTGGATGATGGAACAAAGAGCTGTGAATGATTCTCCAAAAACTGACAGTGTTCAAACAAAACCGAACATAACATATTTCCTTTTGTTAAATTATCAATTGTTTAAATTTTCACATTTTTTGGAATTTTGAGCATCTTGTGTATGAAAAATTTATAGAATTTAATTTAAGGGTACATACTTTTTAAATGATTTTGTTTTGATTTATTTACTTATTTATTGAAAAACTAACAGAATATTAACAAAAATAACAAAATATAATAACACAAATATTCAAATTCAAATTCCAATTAAAAGTATTCAAATTTTTTTTTTAACTGTCGAGTGCATGATTATATATTTTTTTTTGAATATTATAACTTTCATTTCTTAATCAAAACAAATAGATATCAAAAATATTTATCTTAAACGATTAAAATGAAATATCATTTAAATCCATTTGATGTATTTCTTTTCACATGGTTCTCTCAGCTTTGATTTTTTTCCTGATTTCACCATACGAACATCTATCATACATCGTTCTGCCGCACATTCGTCTGAGGGATCGCATTTCGACTGTATTCAGTTAACCTTTGTCCTTCTTTTGCCAACTCCATGCTTCACTCCATGCATTGGGGTAGGAACGTACATATTTTTTTCAAACATGTTATTTTCAAAAAAAAAAACAAAAGAAAAATATTGCCAATTACAAGTCAAAAATAATTTCTTGATTTTTTTTATTACCCTAGAGATATAAAAGCACCCTCTTTTATTTCAATAGGTTTATTTCAATCAGGCTCATACATATTCACCCACACTGTATCAACAACAAGTAGCAGCGATGGCTCACATAAATTAGAATTTAATTTCCACTAATTATTCATACTTTAAGGCTGAATTCCTTCACGCAGTCACCCCTCTCACTAACAACGTACTAATCCCCGACACCTTCTTACCCCTACGACCCGCCACCGACCCTTGTATTCTCGGCCGGCCTCACCGCATGCACGAACCTGAGTTAAGGCGATGAGAACGTAAGTTAAAATAAAAGCTAATTGCATTTTTTTTTTGTAATTAATAATGATTAAATAATTTCTGTTTTATTGACAAGCAAATGTGACGAGAATCTTAAATTTTTAAAAAAGAAAAAGCACACTTCGCTCACTCCTTCAAACAACGTCATATATCAAAAAACTTAATTTTTCAGGAGATCGTTTTTAAAGTTTAAAAATATAATAAAATGTATTTAAAATTAATATCAAGCCACTTATTGAATTTATTAAAATTACTGTACAACAGATCTTTTTAGGTAAAACTTGAATGTTTTTTCTCCATTTGAAAAATATTTAGTGTATTTAAAAAAAAATAAACAATACTTTTTCCTCAAAATGCAAGAACAACACTTTCTGCCCTGTAGCTAGTGTATATTAAGTTTCAAATTTACCGCTTTTGCTGGGATAAAGAACATTTTGTGGGCATTCCGAAAACATGCACAACTGAAAATTGACGATTTTTTTATATCTGACGTTGTTGAAAGGAGTGAGCTACTTAGAAATCCACAAAAAAAATTCGTGTCGTTTAATTAAAATATAGTTTTAAAATCACTGTAATTATTTTATGATAACTAAATTATAATAGTTACCCGTTTCGAAGCTAACCGCTTCTTTATCAAGACTGATTAATACTCAGTATTAATCAGTCTTGATAAAGAAGCGGTTAGGTTTGAAACTGATAGACATTATTATTAAGATATAATAAAATATTTATGGCGATCTTAAAACAAAGTTATATTTTAATTATAAAATGGAAAATCACAAAGTTAGTGTTTCAAATAAAAATAATATCTACTTGTGATTAAATTTATGTATTGTACTATTAAAAAATCATGATATACCTTTTACAAAAACTATCTTAACTTTTTTCAACAGAAAATAGTTAAAGCCAAATAATTCATAATATATATCCTGAGGGATAAACTTGTATGTGTTTCGGGAAAGAAGAGAGATAACAGACCGGATTGAGGAAGAAAGTTTAGAAGAACGCGAAGACGTTAAACTAGAAGTTAAATGGTACGTTTCACTGTTTTCTCGGTTCACGAGTTTTCGAAGGAATCCATTTGTGACCCCTACTTATCCATACATTTTATAAAACTAATGACGTTATAATCATAGCGAAGTTTTGTTGAAATTAAAACGTAATAAGTCTTTTCTGTCATAAATATTGAATCTACCTTCCGAGCAATTATTTAAAATATTTTTAAATGTCTTAAACAGACGAAGAAATTATATTCGACATTTTTACACGTGAATGGGCAAATGACATACCTAGTAAGTAAGTTTTCTTTATAATTATTTATTTATTTAAAATATTTTCAATATTTTCATTACGTCACAAGAATTATCAAATTAATTTACATAAGTGATTTGTGCTTTCTCTTTGTAATGTTGTAGATGGTTGATAGATGTAAAATGATGATATAATGAAAAAATTGTAAGGCTAAGATAAGCTTTAAGTTTTGTACTGTCATTTCTTGGTGAAACTGCATTTTATATAATAAACTAACAACTTTTTCACATGAATTCTATTTTACCAGCAACCGGGCTTCGTCGTAACCGACATCGTCAGACTGGACTGGACTGGATCGAGTCTGACGGTTGCTGTTCAAATAAAATTCGTGTGAAAAAAATTACACACTTCTTATTTTATAAGATAAGCATTATCGATGAAATTAAGAAAAAGGTTTCGAAATGGTTTGGGCATGTGGAACGGATGAATGAAAAAATGAAAGTAAAATAAAGTTATGATGTGAACGTAGTTGGTAATAAAAGCAGAACAAGACTTAGAAAAACTTGGCATGATCAAGTAATTCAAATATATACTTGAATACGATCAAGGCCAAGAGTCGAAATAATCGGCGTGTATGTGTGAGGAGATGCACGAATGTGAAGAGACGTACTACTATTCACGAAAAATGTAAATTAAGTTAAATTTCAACTGAGTACGCCTATTAAACTTGATTTCGAAACTCGGCTCACGATCGATTTTGTTCATCTGATCTGCAGATATTATATTTGCGTTTTTCATCCCTTATAACTGCCTCCTCAAACATGTCTTCAGCAGGCTTCCTTTACAGACCTCCCCTACGCCTTTGATGTCGGCAAAAAGAACAGCATTTATAACATTAAAGGAAAATGTTTTTCCGTTTTCCTTTACGTTTCGGTGGGTCGCGATTTGCAGCGTATATGTTTGGGGAATATGAAAGGAAAACGTTTATGAAATGTTGATTATAAATATACTTAAGGACAACAGAGAAAAGCCCAACAAGTAAGGTGATTTTTTAAATAATTTAGTCACGCGACTTCTTAGCGCTGTTTTGAATGAAACTTTGAGGGCCCTATACAATTTAAGGTAAATTTTAATATTTAAACGTAACTAAATACTTTTGCCCGCCTCCGTAGTGTAATGGTCAGCATGCTCAGCTACCGTTCTGAAGGTCCCGGGTTCGATTCCCAAGAGGAGTAAAATAAATAAAAATGATTTTTTCACTATAATATTTATTCAATACTACCCCGGACTGGTACCTGAAGCGGTACCTGATCACCTTTCCTTCATATGTAAACGATCAAGATAACACTGCGTTTATATGACGCAGTGCCCTATGCACCATTGGGGTGCGGATAAGGGTTTTATTTTTACTATTATTTTAATACTTATCCATAACATTTTGAGTGTCTGAATGCTTTTTCACAAATTAAGTTTCTCTGCTTAAACGTTTGCCAGTATGTAAAAATAATCCATGTTCAGAATATGCATATAAATGAAAAAGTCTCTGCTACTACATAAAAGCTTTCTCAATCCCATTATAGATGGCTGTTGTGAAATCAATCATGGAACATCATAAGATTGATCATATATGTACTACTTCCGAAATTTGGGTTGTGTGGTTGTCAATCATGAGTAGAATGGTGAATGTAACACATGTTTTAAGTGATCACTTAACCAGCATATGGCAAGGCATAAACCCTGTGACTACCCTGACTTTTATATTATTTTACAACATTTTGAGTGTGTTCAAATATTTGTTCACAAATCTCCATTTAGGAGTTATTTTTTACTTTTTTTTAAATCTTAACACCGATGAAAAAAAATCAGAGCTTACGTTCTATCAAAATAACATTTTTTTTGTAATTCAAATTGCAATGAATTTTCCACCAAAAAACAACAAAAATCAAATAAGCCGTTTAAAATTTATTTTCAATTTAAAATTTGCATGTTAATTTATTTCTGTAAATTAAGATCGCGATCGCATAGAATATTTCTCTTGATCAAAAGGCCTGCTTAATTTTCAATTAAAAATGTCAAAAAAATGAGCAACTGTTTAGGAAGGGTGGAAGCTCCTCAAACGACGCCATTAATCATCCCCAGTCACCCCGAAACATCGAGTAATTAATTTAATTTTTTGTATCAAGATTTGAGGTCCCGTGCAATTTCATTAAAGTTCTGACCGTTCTCGGGGAGCTACGTCACCATAAATTTTAATGACGAAAATTAATTTGATTGAGTTGTTTAATTTGAATTAATTATTTTTTTTTATAAAGAACCCGGCTTTCCACGGGATTCTTTTTTCATTCTGGTTTATAATATTTATATTTATACCATAATGAAAAATATACAATTAAACATAGAGTGGCAGGTACCTATTACAAAAAAATACCATTAATAATAAGTAAGGAATAGTAATAATTATAAGCATTAGTAATAATAAGCAGAGGAAGACCGAGAAAAACATGGCACGATCAGGTATGCCAAATACTTGAAAGTGGTCAGGTTAGGAGTCGTAACAATCGGCGGGTATGTATGAGGAGATGCATGAACGTGGAAGAGTTTGCAAGTACAGAGTGGTGTGGCGCTCTATTCTCTCTGCCAACCCCTGCGGGGAAGCGGCATGATGGTTAGTTAGTTTGTTAATAATAAGTAATTCGGTAAGCATTTTACAATCATTTAAAAAAGTCTCCGCTTTACAAAAAGCTTTTCAATTCAAACAAAGATCCTGCTGCAAACTTGGCATGACGCGATATATGGATTAAATTGAATATATATGAGTTTTAAAAAGTTGAGAAATGTGGTTTTTAATCATGATGTTACACATAGATAAAGTGATCACATTAACCAGGCTATGACAAGTCATATACCCAGACTGTGTAAATACCCAGACCTCCATGCATATAATTGTGTATAATTTAAACGGAATAAAAACTCTGATCTAAATGACAATGACTAAAGCCTCCCCTCTTTTGTCTATGTTCCCACTAAAAATAAATAAAAATAAAAATTAGATAAATTTGTAAATAAAAATAAGAAACAGCTCCTACCCTCTCTCCGACCTTCAACATCCCAAGAACCTTATTCTAAAATTTAGAATTAGCTTCAGATACGGTGTTTGAAAATGTGAAACACGCGTCATAATAAATTTAAAGAAATTGTGGTATTTATTAAGTAAAATTTTACTTGAAAAAGAGATTCTGTATTTCTTATCAGATTCAGATTCAGCATTCTTAAGAATACCAACACAAATATATTGATTTGAACTATTTAATGAACTTATATTTAAAAAGAAATAACTTATTTCATCCAATTTTTCTGTCTTATAAGTCTGTATTACAAGTCACTTTTGCATAAGAAGAGCCATTAAAAATATGCACAAGTTATTAGCATTTGGGAGAGTTTTTAAAAACTGTTTTTAGAGACCCCATTAAGAGAAGACTTAAATAATGAAACTATGAATATTGATAAGCTACAGAGAATGGATACAGCACAGGGGTTCTAAACCTTATATAGTTAATTAAGCATACGAGTAGATGGCTCTAGTGAACTCACATGTAAACTGTCATGAAATTAATGATATATGTAAGAGTTTTAAAAAAATAGCAGAGTGGTTGTCATCATTGGAATTATAGTGAATGTTATACTTGTGTTAAGTTGTTACTTAATCATTATATGTCAAGTCATAAGCTCTGTAAGTACCCAGATTTCCATATTCTTATTTAGTTTTTTTCAGGCGCCGTGGCGTAATTGGATAAACGCAAGACTGTGAGACCGTGTCCCGGCTATGATTCCTGGCAATTGCAAAATAAATTTAAGAAAGATTTATTTTCAATTGGTCTGGGTTTTATGATTTATTTTTCACATTAATCTTCCCTATTCTTACTATTCTACCTGCAGATAAGCATCTAAAATTAGAGGTTTTGTGGGTTATTCCTTTTATAAAAATATGTATTAAGATATCAAAATTCAAAAATACTTTTAATGTGGAGAAACCCAGGCTTGTGAACAAGTAACACTCTCATTATCATTCATCGTTCACTTTGTTAAATACCAGTTTAAATACAATGTGAACGATGAATGCTAAAGAGAGTGCTTTATTACCATACCGCAAAGTTAACAATGCTTTTAATGTACAAAATATTTTGAAAAAGTATTTATACATATTCAATATGGCTATATCCGCTACAAAGACCAAGAGTATGGTGTTCTCTCGCACCCCAGTGGGATGTAGCGTGACTGTGGACGGCGTCTTGGTAGAGCTGGTGGAAAAGTTTAAATACCTGGGTGTGGACCTATGTGCTCAGACGGATCTGCGATACGAAGTGATGGAGCAAGTGAACAAAGCTGCAGCCATCTCATGATGCCTGAAAAATGCCATATGGAAAAACCCTGAGATGAAGATCGGCAGCAAGATCAAGATATACAAAACTTGTGTCCGACCCATCATGACGTATGGAATTGAAAGTAGAGCAGACACCGCTGCCACAAAAAACACGCTTAGAGTGTCAGAAATGAAGACTCTGAGAAGCATAACAGGCAAGAGTCTTCGAGATAGATTGAGAAATGCCAAGATCAGGGAAATATGCGAAATCGAAGATGTCGTTAGGTGACAATGGTATGCGCATGTGAGGAGAATGGAACCATCCAGACTCCCCCACATCGCATTGTACGGCCAACCCCATGGTAGACGACTCCCGGGCAGACCACCAAAGAGATGGGCCGATAGCTGGGAATCGACGTCGCAGGAGGCTAATCCCTCTTAAAAACAGGCCGTAAGGCCTACAATAAGAAGAAGAAGAAGAAGAAGAAGAAGATTTATACATACCTAAAAATGTTGTAAATTTTGTGTTACGTTATGAACAGTTTATATATCCTGAAAGTATACCCTATAATAGGGGGTCTAAAGTTGGAGATGAGCTTATGACACTGCTAAGTTTTGTCTCAAAAACACCTTTATTAATTAACCTTACCATATATAATGGACCCCTAAAGGGTTCGTAGGCCACCGGTTAGGGCCCCGGTATATAAGGTAAGGCTGCATCCAATATGGCACCCCGAGGACTCGTATAGCAGAATTTTGCACTTAACGGTCTCCTTCGCTCAAGTCACGCTCTGCATTCATTATAAGGAGTCCCGTATTAAGGACGAGACAGCAGCTTCTCAAGAAATTTCTATTCCCGTATATCCAGCATCCCTAATGTCCCGTTGTTTATCAAATAAAGACGGTCTTAAAACACACGAGTTAAACTGATTTTGACTGCGCAAGAAATATAAAAATAAAATATGAAACTGCAAATCTAAGCCATTTAAACAGAGGTTTTAGATTTTTTGGCATCTCAAAATGGATAAAGGAGAATATGAAAATCTGGGTATTTATGGTATAGGTCATATGACTAGCCATAGGCTGGTTAAGTGATGATTAAAAGCTTATTAAGCTGATTGTTAAAACCACATGAACAGCTTTTTTTCTGTACAAAATAAGCTATATTTACCTTATTAGATAAACAAATTGATCATTGTGCCCATGATTTTAAAAAATTAATAAATATTGCACGTGTACACTTTACACACGTGCAATATTTACCATTATGCCCATGTACGACAACTACACTACTTAAATTTATGGACATTTTTTTTATAAAAGATTCAACCACCTCCAAAATGTGGTGGAACTATCACATTGAAGGACCCGGGTTTGATTTTGAGGGAGTCAGAATATATTTGAATGATTTTTTACTTAGTATTTATTAAATACTACCTTGAACTGGTACCTGAAGCGTTACAATTGATCACCTTGCCTTAGCGTTATCAAAGATCTGGTCTGGTAACGCGAAGGCAAGGTGAGTCTGTGAGATGTAGTTCCCACTGCACCATTGAGTATAAATAAGGGTCAAAATGAGAAGAATTATTTTTACAAT
The DNA here is from genome assembly GCF_059751285.1 of Brachycentrus maculatus. Taxonomy (NCBI): domain Eukaryota; kingdom Metazoa; phylum Arthropoda; class Insecta; order Trichoptera; family Brachycentridae; genus Brachycentrus; species Brachycentrus maculatus. The sequence goes on along the minus strand of NW_028281166.1, from coordinate 18,117 downwards.
CAGTAGAAACTCACAAACGATTTATTAATAAATATTTCGTCAAAGGGTCGAGAACCAAGTCCAAAAATGGGTCTTAAATGAGAAAAAACCTTAAATGCTACATCAAAACCCTTACATTAGTACTACTACTACTACCATCACGCCGTTTCCCCGCAGGGGTAGGCAGAGAGGATGGAACGCCACACTCTTCTGTCCTGACATACACTCCTCGCCTCCTTCACATCCATACATCTAGTCATACATGCCCTCCGATTACGCAGACTTTTGACACCGCCAGATTTTAGGTTCTGATTGATCTGATCGTGCCAAGTCTTTTTCGGTCGTCCACGTTCTGTTTTCCCTCTCACATTCGCCACATATATTTTCTTAGTCATTCTCTCGCTATCCATTCGCTCCACATGTCCATACCACCGCAAAGAGCAAACCACCGCATCCACCGGTCCATACCACCGCAAACAAATAATGTGTTGAAAGAAAGTTTGCCTCAACTTTTAAGTGACTAAATCCATCTCGACGGTTAGCAAGTTGTACACCCTATTCTGAACGATCTCAATTTGAAGTTAGACCATTTTCTTGTTAAACCGACGATATTAGGGCAAGTAATTTTGCTACTCCCTTATTTCTAAGTGACTACAAATTGCTTATCATGTCCCTTTTTAGGCAAACTCATATCAGCGCCTATCTTTTGATTACTTGCCTATCTCCCATAATCTTGTTAGAAAAAATAATTCATTTAAAAATGACTACAGATATTATAATGGGTAAAAACACCCGCGTTTGTATTTTGGTGGGTAGGGGAAAGTATACTTTATTGGACAATGTTAGAATTACTTTACTTACTTTTAACCCTTATTTGTCCCCAATGGTGCTTAGGGCACTCTATCGAATTGACGAATTGTTATGTTGATCATTACTCACATGAAGGCAAGGTGATCACTCTTGCGCTTTAGGAACCAGTCCAGGGTAAAATTAAATTAATATTACAGTGTAAAATCACTAATATGTATTTTCACCCCCCCTGGGAACCAAACCCGGGACCTCCAGCACGGTAGCTAAATATGCTGACCACTACACCACGAAGGCGGACGTTAGAATAGGATGACCTAAATGGAATAATGTACATTATATCACTTGATATTTTATTTTAAATTTCTTTATAATCCACAAAATTAAAATTGCATTCAATAAAAGATTTTTCTTGTTATGCGTCCCATACAATTTGACGGTATGTTTATTCAATTAAAGGATTCGCGATGCTTGAATAATTAAACTCGATCTTCAAACAAATATGAACATTTTATTTTAAAAAATGTTATCTCAATATAGATGGAGAAGAATATGGAAGTCTGTCAAGAAGAACGTCATCAAAAAAACTCCAAAGCTGAGATAATGTTGATTTATGGACAAGTATTTAGACACACCTAAAATGTTTTATATTTATGGTTATTATGTTTTCTTTTGAATTCAAAAGATAATGCTGTAATTCCATAAATCCATAAAAATATAAAATACTTTATAATATTACTTAGCTACTCTGTGTTCACCATGGCAGTAATGGTTGATGTATTACATTCTATTATTTAATGTTGTGTTTTTAAATTTTTGAAATACCACCACATTAACAGCGATGCCCTTATTTCGCGTTACGGACTACGCAAACGCCATCTTGCGTGGGTCGCTATAATAAAAATGTTATTTTACGTGGGGCTGGATTTTTTTTGTGTTGTACTCTTTCATTTTGAGGCGTTTGAAATATATGATCATACGTGAAGTGCACTGTTATCAAAAACTAATAAAAACTTTCAACTCTTGACTATTACGGAACGTTATAGTAAATAGTTGAAAGTTTAATGAATACAAATGTCGTTCAGCAGTAAATAATCACATATGAACTGAAATTTCAAAATTATAGTTTAGAAAGAAAGTATAGAAAGAAAAGAAAGGAATGTAAGGCTGAACGAGGAATAATTGAAAAGATTAGGAAAGGGCTCTTTGCGGTGGTATGGACATGTGGAGCGAATGGATAGCGAGAGAATGACTAGGAAAATATATGTGGCGAATGTGAGAGGGAAAACAGAACGTGGACGACCGAAAAAGACTTGGCACGATCAGATCAATCAGAACCTAAAATCTGGCGGTGTCAAAAGTCTGCGTAATCGGAGGGCATGTATGACTAGATGTATGGATGTGAAGGAGGCGAGGAGTGTATGTCAGGACAGAAGAGTGTGGCGTTCCATCCTCTCTGCCTACCCCTGCGGGGAAACGGCGTGATGGTAGTAGTAATAGTAGTAGTTTAAAAAATACTAATTAACGGTCAAGTCTCTTTACTGCAGGGGTAGGTAGAGATAATAGAACGCCGCCCTAATCAATATGCAGATAATGTTCTTATGTTAAGAGTATTTATGAGGCGATTGTTCAACTACATTCACCTCATAAATTTGTTGTACCATTTTTTTTCACTCATTCGTTCCACATGTCCAAACAATCTCAACACACGTCTCTTAATTTTATCTACAGTGCAAATGCTGAGAAGTTCCCGATTGGTGCACACTAAATTATCCCTCCTCTTCCCAACACAGATTTAAATAAAACATCTTTATTTAGTGATAAAAAACAAAAATCCACTCAATGGACTATAAACCTTATACATAATTAGCAAGGTAAATAATATTTACAACATTTTGAGTGCGTCCAAATACTTGTTCACTAATCTGGATTATCTCCAATTATAGGAGTTATTTTTTATATTATTTTTTCGACATCTCATCAAAGATGAAGGAGAATATGAAAGTCTAAACATTTACGGAGCTAACGATCGTCATAGGCTGGTTTAATTTATTACTTTGCACACATTCACATTCACCAATTTTGAAACATTGTTATTGAATCACTAGAACTTCACAAGAGATGTCTATTGGTCAGCCCCGTAAATGCACAGGGTTCCATATTCTTCTTCATCTTTGATGAGATGTCAAAAAAATAGGTAAATAATAAATGCAATTATCGTCTACAAAACAAATCCATAATGCTTATCTCAGCCATGCCTTTTTTCCTAATTTCACCATCCGAACATCCATCATACATCGTTTTGCCGCACATCTGTCTGACTCATCATTCGTATTTCAAAATTGAGAATATAATTGGACCGAGCTGATAATCATAATTTCCAAGAGATATTCCCATATGACCGCTCATATTCTAATATTACGTATTATAATAATTTAGGGGTTGAACGCATTTATCTCATTGCATTACGCTTTGGAAGTCCGCCCTATTTGTGTACACGGAACACTCATGTGTGAGGTCGGTATTAATGCTAAACCCTGCCGGAGAGCGAGTCGGAGTCCAAGTCGGCGTCCCCGGGAGTCCATAATTCAAACATTACATCATAATGTACTCGGGCTGGAAGAAGATCCGCATGATTCTATTTACATTATGGTCCAACTGAGGATATTAGGGCGCGAGAGCGACTCGGCTGTTAAGGCCGGTTCACACGGGGAAAGTTAGCAAGATAATCGACTAGGAAGATTATTCTAAATCCTACTTTACACATTTTTGAAGTATCATTGTTCACTTTATAAAAAACCTTTTTAAATTTTAAAACTATTTTATGTATATACACACACTCACATTTATATATTAATAAATGTATATATATATATATATATATATATATATATATATATATATATATATATATATATATATATATATATATATATATATATATATATATATATATATATATATATATATATATATATATATATATATATATATATATATATATATATATATATATATATATATATATATATATATATATATATATATATATATATATATATATATATATATATATATATATATATATATATATATATTTATATATATATACATATATATATATATATATATATATATATATATATATATATATATATATATATATATATATATATATATATAATATATATATATATATATATATATATATATATATATATATATATATATATATTTATATATATATATATTTATATATATATATATTTATATATTTATTTTAATATGTACCAGAAGATGAAAACATCTGTCGTTTTCGAAACTAGTCGTAAATAAAAATAAAACTGACTAATGTGGTATATTCAAGTGTTTAATTTTAATAAAATAAGACAAAATATGATTTGAAGGAAAAATAATAAAATAACGAGCGCTCTGGAGAAGGAGCGTAATTTCATTTATAATATATATTTTACACTTCTATCGTTAGTGTTAAATATCCACTATATACATTAAGTAACGGAAAAGTAAATATTTACAAACAAACTACCAATGTAAACCGGGCTTTAGGGGTCGGACGGGTGCGATGTTATGGAAGAAGTTTATGGACAATGATATTACAGCTAAGCCCTTGGAATGTTTTTAATAACGATATCATGGGAGATAAAAAAATTAAATTATTTAAAGGGGTATCTCTCCTAATGACGAAAATCGGTTTTTAAGTACTTTATAAAAAAAATTAACTGCCGCAATACAAAAATTCCTGAATGATTATCTATTTATCTCATGGAAAAATGATTTGCAAACATGATTTAAATAAAATCGTCTTCTTTTTCTCTTTCAAAGTTTTTTCATTTGTACAAGAAACGGTAATAATTTTATTTTAGTGTCCTGATGAGGGAATGATTATTCCGAAACCGGAAGTCATGAATAGGTGTTTATAAAAGTTGTATTACACAAAGTGAACGATGAATAATAAGAAGAGATTAATATACATTACCATAGCACAATGTTGACAATGCTTTTATTATACAAAATATGTTGAAGTAATTTTAAAAGTATTTTTTTATCATTTTAACACCAAAGTCACCCTATGACGTGCCAACATATGAAACCATCGAATACTCAATAAATGCGTGTTATGTGATTACACAAGCGCTATGCCAACTGGCAAACTCCCAATTAAACACAATGTTATTATGATTCTCGATGATAATTTGAAATTATTGTTTCCAGCTAGAAGCCCCGGTTTAATTGTAATAACAAGGTAGAAAAATATTTAAATGCAAATACATTCATGTATTTCCACCAGTATAGTGGAATTATTATTTCGAGGATATTGAAATTATTATTTTATTTATTTATTTATATTAAAAATAAAATAACTACTCTTGTGGGAGGCCATACAAAATTCTGTTATATACACAACAATACAGGGGCTGAAAAGCATGGTTGTATAAAAAATTATCTGACAAAATGAGTTGAGTAAATTTAAGTTATATTTTATTATAATAAGTTATGGTGAGGGCTTAAAGTCTGATTTTATCTGGTTTGATATTGATTTTTGTAGGTTAAATTAAATAAAATATGGGTTAATCTGGAACGGTTGGTAAGGTTGGTTGACAACTACTTCAAGTTAATATTAATTTAAAACAGTTTATTAACTTACGTAACAGTACATACATCTCTAACGTGAGATAAAAAATCAAATTATTACTCACATTCTTCCCATACTGAGACCTTTATTGAATATTCAAAACTTATTCAAGATAAATGTGTCGGACAAATAGACAATGTTTGAGTGATATCAAAAGTAGAGAAAGTAGAATTGTAAAGATCATAAAAGAAACAAGGAGAATTTTCCTATTTTTAATGATTCATATACATAAACAAAGCATTCCTTAATTTTTTTGGAGTATCTCCAAAGTAAATATAACTTTTTTTTAAAATTGATTCGGCAGTCACTTTGTGGTACAATCTATCCATTTTCAATTAATGTTTTACTTAGTAAATACCACTATTTCTTAACCATTTTACTTTTGCACTGACAATAGCTTTAAATGCCGCGATTCTGTTACTTTTAGTTTTTATTTGGATAAATTTTGGAAACACTTTTTGTTTTAAACACGATTGGTTGAAGTAAATATTTAAACACACAATTCTATATATGGCCATTAACTTTCGATACATTTTGCCTTTTTTAACTGCACTGCCTTCAATAATTTCATTAATTGATTCGGCAGTCACTTTGTAATAAAATCTTTCATTTTTTAAATAAATGTTTTAATAGTGGTATTTATAAAGTTAAACATTAATTAAAAATGAATATAACTACATAAGTTTGGTACGAGAATGTCGGATGACGCCTCAAGCTTACCAAAAACATCATACAGGTATCTAAGAAAATCATAATTTCAAAGCTTCCCAAATACTGTTAAAATCCAAATTAAAATAACAAAAGACAAGTAGATACACATAACACGAGTAAAAACATTCTGGATTTCTAAGGGCTGTTTTTTCCTTTCAGGAATTAAGATTCACGTCACGTAAGTGAGTAAAACTTTCCGCCCTGTTTCTGCTATCCCCAACACCGCCCCTTTTCCTAACAATTACGTTCCTCTATACGTTTGTATTACAAAAGAAACATTAAAAGTAACATAGGCGAAGGAAGAACTGAAAAGGGAAAACGTATTCTTCAGAGTCTCTTTTCAGTATTCGGGAACCCCGAATGCAGTTTTGACTATTTTTTGTAGATGTCATATCCGTTTTGAAACTAACTAACTAACCATCACACCACTTTCCCGCAGGGGTAGGCAGAGAGAATAGAGCGCCACACCACTCTGTCCTTGCAAACATTCTTCGCCTCTTCCACGTTCATACATCTCCTCATACATACCCGCCGATTGTTACGACTCCTAACTTGACCACTTTCAAGTATTTGGCATACCTGATCGTGCCATGTTTTTCGCGGTCTTCCTCTGCTTCTTTTTCCACTTACATTCACCTCATAAATTTGTTTTACCGTGCTTTCCTCACTCATTCGTTCTACATGTCCAAACCATCTCAACACACCTTTCTTAATTTTTATCGTAATGCTTATCTCAGTTTTGCATTCCTTCCTTATTTCACTATTCGCACATCTATCATACATCGTTTTGTCGCACATTCTTCTGAGAGGTCGCATTTCGACTGCATTCAGTCTACTTTCATCCTTCTTTTGCCAACTCCATGTTTCACTTCCATACATTAGAGTTGGAACCAGGACTCCGTTGTGCACTGCCAGTTTAGCTTACGCTGATAGGTTTTTATTTGCTATAACTGATTTGACATGAAATTAATAGAATTTTAACTTTTTAACTAAAATGTAGTCATATTTATGAATAATTTTATTTTGTCAATTTCCATTGCCATTCTACGACTAAATAGCTTTTGACAAACCTTTTGTTTATGCAAATTTTTCTTCTTTTTTAGTCTCTATTTTATCGATTGAGGCATAAGATACTGTTTATAAATGACGAGGTGTTGTAATTCAACAATTCGTAAAGAGAATGTATTGATTTGGCATCAACTTTTTAGAATAATGTTGAGATTTAAATATAAAAAATAAAATATGCGTGAATGACAACTTTTTTATTTTATTTATATATGTAAACACGACTAGTTTTGCGACTACAGATGTTTTCATTAGCAAGTGACAAAACAAACTCTTAGATAGCTGAAAATACAACAAGTTCTATATCACCCGTTTATGAGAATATTGGTAGTTCTCAAAACAGTCGGGATTACATTTATAAACTCAAAAAAGCGTGTTATACAAATGTTTTACTGTTATTTTTTAAATAAAAGGAAGGTGAAATTTGAATGTTGTGTTTATTAAACTATAATTTCATCATTATTGGGGAAACTAAAATTTCAAAATCACATTTTGTTACAATGATTAAAGAAAACACTTGTTTTTTACCACTTGAGTTGTATTATAGACTACATGTTTCAGAAGTTAAACTTCCATCATTCAGGTCTGTATAATAGATACTAATCACTCATTTCACTCTCATAAATTAAAATTATTACACCTTGTTCCATATAAAGGCCAAATTATGAATTATCTTGAAAATTTAGAAATCCAAAAAAACCTAAATTCTAATAATAATTTATTAAATAATATATTATTTCAAAATTCTTCACCTTTGCTTTCCATTTTTCATTTGTTTTCAAACTCCGTCCCTTGACTAACCCCTTCCCCTTACTTTCCCCTCTCCTTATTTATAGAACAATTTTATATTTTATATTTTAGTTACTATACAGACCTGAATGATGGGAGTTTAACTTCTGAAACATGTAGTCTATAATAAAACTCAAGTGGTAAAAAATAAGTGTTTTCTTTAATCATTGTAACATGTCTTGCCACAAAGTTAATGCCGAAACAATAAATAAAACACATTTTGTTAAATAATACCAAGATTGATTGTTTATGATTTTTATGATAACATTTTTTTACGTGATAGGCAACATACTATCATGATAACGTACTAGGTATACCAAGCAACGCGTTGCTGTGGCTCAGTCTGGTCAATTGTAAAGAAAAAAAAGTGGAAAACACAAATTTCTAGTATGTTTAACCTCACAGTGCTTGTGAAGCAATGCAAATATTTAGCAAAAGAAAAGTGCGATTCATAATATTTAAAATTCTAGGTCATAGGAGCTATCAATATCCAGTCAATAAATGACCTGCAGAGGTTTAATATTTTTAACAAATGAAAAAAATTGTGTTAAAATATCAAAGATATCGGTTAATAACCTAAGTAGATTTAAGATTTCGTACAAACGAGCATTCACATTTTTATTTATACAGATCAAAGAACTGCCTTTGTGCGAATTCAATCTTTGAAATTTCCTCCGAACAATTTTCCATTTTCAATGCCTTTTACGATTATTACCCTTTCACACCACAAAATGGTTTATTAAGCCGAGAGTTGAACTTGAGAATTCGCCTCAACACAAAAGTTCCGTTGAACTCTAACTTATTGTTACAAATAATTTACACAGACTTCGAGCACAATCAAAAGTAGAAAGCGAGCGAAAGTTTTATTGAATCCTCGCAAAATAAGAAAATAATCGTAAAACAAATACATAACTTAACTTGAGATAAAACAAAATTTTAATCTAAAATATTTTGAGTTTGTACAGATAGAATAAAATAACAGCTTTGAACATTTTTACACGTGAATTTTATTTGACCAGCAACCGGCATCGTCAGACGTCAGCCAGTCTAACGATGTCCGTTTACGACGAAATCTGGTTGCTGGTCAAATAAAATTGATGTAGAAAAAATTACATCCTTAGTTGTTATTTTATTCTATAAATGCAGTCCCACCAAGAAATCTCAGTACAAAACATAAATCTGATAAAATGCGTCCAAATACTTGTTCACAAATCTTGATTATCTCCAATTATAAGAGTTATTTTTCATATTATGAAAATATATTATGGAAAATAAAAATCCAGATCTGTAAACAACTTTACACATTTAAAATATTATAAATAAATTTACTTCTTAAATTAAAAGATAAAATAATAAAATGAAAAGGATGTTTTCTAGCGTTTCTCTTGTATGTGATTACAATCCAGGATTTGGACCTCACATACAAATGAAAGAGTTTCTGCTCAATAAAAAGCTTCTTTCATCTCACCAATAGATGTATCTAGTGAAATTCTAGTACTGATGTATCTAGTGATATTCTAGTGACTCAAGTTCTATGCTTTGAATTTGAACAAATAATAGAGAAGTTCCAATAATTTGAATAGTGTAATTATCAATCATGGGTAAAATTGGTGAATGTTAAACTTGTGTTAAGTTTACTTAAGTCACTTAAACCAGCCTACAAAGCCCTGTAAATGCCCAAACTTTCATACTCTCCTTCATCTATGTTAAGATTGAAACAAAATTTGAATCGATTTTCTCCGTTTTGATATTCGAGGAATCGATGGATCTATGTCTAATATTCACATTCTAGACCAAACAGGGGATTAGTTGATAATCCATACATTGCTAGAACACTTCAGTTGCCAATCAATCTTTCAGTTTATCCATTAATCTTTCAGTTGAATCCATTTTTAACAAAGAATTTAAGAAAAATGTGTATTTTACCCTACACATTCATTATAAATGTGTTTCCATAAAACTCGATTACTCCACTAAGCAAATGTTTTTACATTTCGACACCTCAACATAAATGAAGAAGAATATAAAATAAAATTTAAAAAATATATCGATAGAATTTTATGTATAATTAATGGAGTTTATTTTGAAATGTTTGTATGGCTATGCCTTCGGATCATGATTTCTTTCTGCAGCATCGATGAATTATTTGGTCTTCCTACAGATCTCTTTTAAAGAAGATCTATGGCGATCGCCTGGTTTACAATATGTTCAGGTTCTCTACATCCTATGTGTCTATACCATCTCCATTGCCTTTTATCTACCTCTTAGTATTGACATCAGTTATACCCAGTTTTCCACGAATGCTTGAAGTCTTTATTTTATCTGTAATGAAAACTCCAAGTAACCATATAAGTATTCGCATTTTAGCAGTTTCAAAGTTACTTACATAGAGTAGGTGTTATACATTGTCCAGCATTCAGAGTCATAGAGGAGTACGGGTCTGACAATTATTTGAAAGACTTTACCTTCCACAAAAATGTTTCAATTTTCTAACTCTGAAATGTCAAAGGTCATCAATCTAACCCCTTTTACGTTTACGTGCATATCATTAAATAATGAATAATGTAAAACAGGGAGTTATTATTCAAATCCAGCTAGTACACACACGGAAATGTGCTTATTTCCCGCAACCGTACACCAGCGATTGTTTCAGCTACATAATTTCACCAAACAAAACCTAAAAAGGTAATCAAAAGATAGTAAATTCCGCTAAAAAGTGCCAACGCGTCAGCGGTATCCGGTCTGGACAGATTTTTTAACTGCCATAAATGGCGTTATGGTAATGTGGAGGCTACGTTTCCTCCCTTGCGCGAAGGGTAGATTTGTTAACATTACGTTCGCTAAATTAAATCATGTAAATTCGCCCGTGTACCCCCATAAACATTACTGCCCATTTTCGTATGAATTCGGCCACTCCGCTTTTCAGAGATTACACAGAGAATGTAATTAGAAAGTAGGCGAAATTTTAATTTCAATCATTATGCGAAAATTTTAAGAGGTAATTTATATACCTTCGACCTAAGAACGTCCTAGAGATTAGTTTTTTTTAAATAAAAACTTAAATCAATTACATTTATTCCTAGCATCCATATTTTTACCTTCCACTTACATATAGTACAACGATTTAAATTGATTATATATTTTTTTTATACTTTCTGGGATCGGTTTGTACATGTATAACTTTTTGCATATTACACAAATTAATTTACCATGTTCCTGTTACTAATTTTATAATTATAGACTCTACTGCTTTTACTATTATGGCCAAAAAATATTTTGGCATTTCTTGAAATTACATTAACAAATACATATAAATGTACATACACACTTATATTGTGCTACTGTAGAAAAACTGAAATTTTCAAGAAAAAATATGGATTTTGACATTTTGAAAAGGAAACCTCTTTTTGCTGTTTTAGTTGTAATGAGGCAGCTTTTGTACCAGCCTTATTATTTTGGAAGCATTGAAATATATTATAGGAGGTATTCAGTGTAAACCTTAAAGATTTAACTTTTTACTCAAGTAAACTTTTGACTTTGTAACAAAAATTCCACACAAATTCTCCATAAAATCACATTTTTGTAATTTCTAAATTACTGTCGTTTTTTAAATGAAAGTTTTACTAAGTTAACACCACAATCTCTTAAAATCTATTGTGACACGTCTTTTAGTGCATTTTGCATCATTTTCAAACACTATGTGTATTTTAAGAAATAGTGATATTTACTAGTATTAGGAATGGATAAATTTTACCAGAAAGTTACTGCCGAATTAATTTATGAAACTACTGTCGTTTTTTTAAAAGAATACACGATAACTTTCGTTTTTTCTCGCATTATTAAATTGGATATTTTTTCTTCTTAAAGCCGAAGCAGTTCAAGCAAACAACACTTTGAAAGCACGTGGGCGTGTTTGCCAACGAACGGTTTAACTTCTGGCACATAAATTATTCGCTAGCCCGTCAGATTTTTCGCTAAAATACGGGTGCCGTTTCAATTTCGCAAACTGCAAAAATGAAATTAGCCTTCGACGAAATTTTAGTGCTTTACATCTATAAAATATTTATGGGGGTGAACTTTTACTTGCTCCGGTGCAACCTCCCCCTCTTCATCCCCCCGCGCCGCCCCAACTTTACATAATGCCATAAAACCTAAACCAGACTTGGTTACCCTTCGCGTAGCTACAATCACCGACCCGGGAAAGAACAAACATAGGGAAACGAATTTTGTTCGCGCCATCACCTTTTACCCTCAAATATTCCAAATAGTATTAAATCAAATTAACTCCCTGATCAAAGAGAATCTTATCCCATTTTTATATCTTTAACACGCGAGTTCACAACAGCCATCTATGTTAGAATAAGAAAAGACTTTTATTAAGCAAAGACTCTTTTTAAATAGATGTATGCAAGGTCCGAATCTTGGATTCAATCCACATACTTGAGATCCGCCTAAAAACATGATTTTAAATTTTTATGTATGTATCTACAATTTGACCAGTTATTTTATTTACAACATTTTGAGCGTGGCCAAATACTTGTACAAATCTGGATTATCTCCAATTACGATTTTTTTTATTTTATTTTTAACATCTCAACATAGATGAAGAACAATATGGACTCACTCAATAAATCTTAGAGTTCACAAAATTCAAAGGCATGGCTCTCAATCACAGGTAAAATTAGTGAATGTTACACGTGTGTAAAGTGATTACTGAACCAAGCCTATGACCGTTGTAAGCCCTGTAAATGCCGAGATTTTCATATTTTTCTTCATCTTTGTTGAAATGTCAATAATAAATGCACATATTTATACACAATAATCGACATATAACACAAAAAAATATGAGAAATAATAGTAAAAAAATGTATAAAAAAATGGTAATAATACGATATATATATACAAAAATCTTTATATAATTTAAATATAATATTTCAAAGTAGTTGTTTGAAATTTAAGCACTTTTTAAAAACTTTGCATATCTACGCTAGTACGAAAACATAAAAGTTTAACGTACAATTATTTTAATTCTAGCAAAAATGCTTGGTTATAATACCAAGGGCACTTGCTACGAAATTAGATCGCCAATTCGATGGAGCGTAAATTCAGAAAAAAATACATTTTCAGCCAATTACCAATTAACTTGATATTCAAACTAAACGAGTTCTCGTATAAATAAGGTAATAATATTTATGTAGGTCGTAATAATTTTTAATTTTTATTAGGATTTTTTTAATCAAATTCTCTTGGATTTTTAACGACTGTTATTCACTCTCTGGTAAACAATGTAGACCAGTGATTCCCAAAGTGGTCTATATCGACCCCCGGGGGTCTATGACAACTTGCAAGGGGTCTATGTTTTAATTTGAATTTAAAATATAAATGTATAAAACCTAACATGTGTGGTTCAAAGTGAGTAACACTACATATACCGGCTGTCAAAAATACATTTGAAGTTGATGAATTTGATAAAAATCAATATCAGGGAAGGGAAGGGGTCTACGAGATAAAAGAGTTTGGGAACCTCTGATGTAGACGATCAGCTATTGACCCCTTTCCGTACCTAAATGGTGCATAGAGCGCTGAATTAGATTATCGTGTATTTACTCAATCGTTAATTATATGATAGTATTGCTGCTAATCGCAAGCCTTCCAAATCTGAACAAAATACATAATATACTCGTAAGTACGATTCACAACATTTTGAGTATGTCCAAATACTCGTTAACTGTTTTTTTTAATAAGAGTAATTTATACATGTTTCCATCTTAACATAGACGAAGAAGAATATGTAAGTTTGGGAATTTACAGGGCTAATGACCTGTCATAGTATATTTAAATGATCACTTTATACACGTGTAAATTCACCATTCTACCTATGATTGACAACCTCACTACTCAATTTTCGGAATTCCTACAAACACATTTATCTCATGACACTGTGCATGTGAGTTCACTTGACTCGTGTGGTTGTCAAACATGCGAAGGATGGTGAATGTGACACGTGTGTTAAGTGACCATTTAACCAATCTATGATAGGTCTAAATCCAGTATATGCCCGAAATCCATATTCTTCTTCATCTTTGTCAAGATTTCAAAAATGTAAAGATGGAATATGGTGATGGCGGAGTTATGAGTTTTACAAGTACCTACGTTGGTTTTGAAAGTTTAACTATAGATTTTAAAAAAACATCGTCTTTGGATGAATATATTGCAAAAACGTAAAATAAAAATTGCTTTGTATTTCGTTATGGAAATAACTTAAGGGCAGATTTACCTTGTACTCTTAATATCTTTATCCCTCGTTATAGAAATATTTACATACAAGTGTTTAGGTCTAAGGTATGGAAGAATGAGCCTTGAGTGCATTGCTGGCTGTCCCTCTCACACCCCTCGGACCGCCATGCTCCTTCTCTCTCTCTACCAATCGATAGTCATTCATATTTAAACAGTTCTGTATAGTCAAGTTCTCTTGGAAGAGACTCGGTGCTTAGGGACAAGCATGTATGTGTGTGCTTCTACATAGGCTAATTCGTTGACTTATAAAGAATTTTATATTATTTTTCGACATCAGTTTTATATTAATCAATCAATTTTATCCATCAATTTTATATTATTTCTTCATCAAATATGAAGAAGAATATGGAAGTCTGGGCATTTACAGGGCTGACGACCGTCATAGGCTGGTTAAAGTGATCGATTTACACACGTGTAACATTCAACAATTCCACCCATTATTGACATCCACACTACCCAAATTCTTGGAAGTCCTTTATATATATATATATATATATATATATATATATATATATATATATATATATATATATATATATATATATATATATCGTAGTCATACAGGAGAAAGTGACCAACTGCAGTTTTTACAAAAACGTGATTATTAACTATTTGACATCTTACTAGCTTAATACTGCCCTGAAAAAAATCTCAGAGCGATTTTAAACTTGGAAGTATAATATATTAACTTGTTAAAAATGACTAACTGCATCGATGTTCATTTTCTTTACAAGCAAAAGTGACCAAGTGACAGTTGGACATTATTGCCCGTTGTAACAATTTTCAACGCCATGAAGTTATTTTCAGTTCTGTATGAAACATTTGACTTTTAAATGTTTCTAGAGAAACAAAGTGACTAAATTCGAAGTCGAATGGCCAGTAGAGGTAAATTATTGATGAAAATGTGTAAAAATCAAGAAAGAGTGATCCATATAATGTACATGAATTAAAATTTGACGATATGTTCGATCTCAAATCTTCATCTAACCCTTATCCGCAATGAATGGTGCATAGGGCATTGCATCGTATTGATCTAGTGTTATCTTGATCGTTACTTACATGAAGCCAAGATGATCACTCCTGCGCTTCAGGGACCAGTCCAGGGTAGTATGAAATAAATATTATAGTGTAAAATCACTAATATTTATTTTCAACCCCCCCTGGGAATCGAACCCGGGACCTCCAGCACGGTAGCTAAACACGCTTACCATTACACCACGGAGGCATACACAGATCTCAAATCACTTACCAAAAACATGACAAAAAATCCGATAAAAATAAAAACAGCGAAATTGTTTCATGGCTGCAAATTAAATGCTCGCGATATGAGCACACTAGACCAGGAAAAATATGTATTAGGAAAAATATGTAACGAAAATTTTAAAATCCTGTCAGTATTTGGGTGAGGATTTTCAGTAAGTTTTCCTCCATTAAATTATTTATACAAAGAAGAACTAAGAAAAAGAAGAAAAAATTGCTGGTGATACTGGTGCAATTCCACGGAAATAGTATGGGTGGCACAGATCACTTTCTGTCAATATTAAAGAAGACAGAGAACCAGAACCAAACTTAGATTCTGAATCTGAGTCAGAATAATACTTCTTTACTTTTTGTATATTTAATAAAAAAAGTTATGTCATTTAAAAAATATATGTTACGCTACCAGCTAGTTTATTTTCCAAAAAAAAAATTCTTTCTTAGTTTAAATTAATAAAATAAAATACTTTGAATTAAACTTCTGTATCTGTAATTAACGTTTCCGTTCTCATTCTAAGAATCAAAAGTGACTATCTGCATTTTTTACTAGATTTTTTTCAGAAAAAAGTGACCAACTGCTTTAAGTAATTTTAAAAACTTTTGGATGTAAATTTTCTAAAATATTATTTACTCATTTTAATATTGGTAAACATCTCTTTTCACACAAAAATAATCACAATCGTGAATACATTATTTCTTTGTTTATAATTGATAACAAAAGTGTAAAAACGGTTAAATGGCCCTCCTGAACATTTTACGTTTTGTCAGTTGGTCACTTTCTCCTGTACGACTACGATATACGAACCAATTTTGAAACATTGTTCTTGAATCACGAACTTCACTAGAGACCAGGATTTTATATTATCCTGGTCCCTTTCTCTTATTACACCATATATATATATATATATATATATATATATATATATATATATATATATATATATATATATATATATATATATATATATATATATATATATATATATATATATATATATATATATATATATATATATATATATATATATATATATATATATATATATATATATATATATATATATATATATATATATATATATATATATATATATATATATATATATACATATATATATATATATATATAAAAATATATATATATATATATATATATATATATATATATATATATATATATATATATATATATATATATATATATATATTTATATATTTATATATATATATATATATATATATATATATATATATATATATATATATATATATATATATATATATATATATATATATATATATATATATACATATATATATATATAAATATATAAATATATATATATATATATATATATATATATATATATATATATATATATATATATATATATATATATATATATATATATATATATATATATATAAATATATATATATATATATATATATATATATATATATATAATATATATATATATATATATATATATATATATATATATATATATATATAAATATATAATATATATATATATATATATATATATATATATATATATATATATATATATATATATATATATATATATATATATATATATATATATATATATATGGTTGAGTGCTCTCAAGAAACACTATTAATTATGAAATGAAAATAACAACTGCGTGATTTACAGGAAATTTTGGATCGGCAAAGCTCATGCGTTACTTTTCTCGTGAATAATATACGATAAGGCAGTAGGGCGTACTTTGGTTGGGAACGAAGATTAAATAACGTTATCGAATTTTGATAGCGACTATAAAATAAACCCGATCTAAAATTTAGGGGTAGGAATACATCATGCGATGACGTCACGGGTTGTAGACCTAAAGAAATAGGGCATTTAGTAGATCGAAACCTTCAAATAGAAGGCTTGTTTGACTTATAGGTACATGTTAGGTATGTTTTGTATATTAAAAGCATTGCTTACCTTGTATTATGGTAATAAAGCTATATATACTAGCCTTATCTACAACATTTTGAGCCAAATACTTGTTCACAAATCTGGATTATCTCCAATTAGGAGTTTTTTTGCTAATATTTTTTATATATTTTTTATTTTTACAAATCAATATAGATGAAGAAGAAGTATGGAAGTCTGTGCATTTACGGAAATGGCCAGGCTTCCATATACTTCTCTATATATGTTGAGATGTCAAAAAAACTCTCCTTATCATTAATCGTTCACTTTGTGTAATAAAAGTAGCTTATTTCTAAACGTTACTAGATCTTGTGGGAAAAAATATGAAACTATGTGCATATGTAAATGTATTTTTATACCAACATTTAAAACTTACCTCTTGTTTAATCATATATTTAATTTTAAGTTCAGCCATACCTGAAACAAAATAAAATACACATATTAAAAAATGTGATTTTTTAAAACTACGGTACACAGATTGACGCAGTTAGCAGTGCTATGTTACCAGAGTAATCTTGAATTTACGTCTAAAGTATACAATTTAAGAAATTTCAAAATACGGCCATACTTTTTAGATGATTAAAGTGTTAC